>NC_134871.1:16012500-16055000 GCF_049852395.1 Peromyscus maniculatus bairdii
ACCTAAAATGATCCCACACACAGCAGATTGCAAGCCACTGCATAAATTTCATAACGAGTACTTCACTTCCTCTCATCTAAAAAGCAGGAAAAAAAGTGAACTGTAAGAAAAGAAAATTGGTTCTCTGCATATTGTTGCAAACATTCATTTTTTTTCCATTTCTCTTCTACTATGATATTGTACAAGTTAATTTTACTATATAATTGTTAACATTCAATCTGAGTAGGAAATAGATATAATTTTCTGTAGTAGAAAGAATATAAATTAAGAAACAATTAATTGGCTTAATATGAGTTGCTTTTAAAATTAAAAGTTTGTCTTGCATGTGTGTGTATACAAACACACACCAGGTGCCTGTGGAGGCTAGAAGAGTATGTCAGAGCTCCAGTAACTGTGAACTTTCTGATATGGGTGCTGCGAAACAAATTTTGCTCCTCTGGAAAAGAAGCAAGGACTTTTCATCACTGAGCTTGTTTTGTAGCTCTAGAATATTTTTTTCTTCCTTTTTTCTTTTTTGGTTTTTCAAGACAGGGTTTCTCCATGTAGATTTGGTGCCTGTCCTGGCTCTTGCTCTGTAGACCAGGCTGGCCTCAAACTCACAGAGATTCACCTGGCTCCACCTGGCTCTGCCTCCTGAGTGCTGGGATCGGCTGCTGCCCAGCTATAGCCCTGGATTTTATGTTTTAATTTGGTGTATGTTAAGCTACATCTTTTGTGAATTTTGAAAACCCACTTGCTAAGTAGGAATAAAATTATTGTCATTTTAATGGGATCAATTTGGATTAATATTATATAGCAATAAATCTTGGGAGTTTGAAGAGTCAAAGGCATATTTAAGTATTTTATAACAAAATTGTTTATTATAACCATACATATACTATATTTCAATGCTAACTGTATTTTTACTTTTAGTTATTTTCCATGATAACCTTTGAAGTAACTATTACTACTTCTGTTTTATAGTAGGATGGAGAATTTTAGGTAAGTTTTCCATTGTTTGGTGGGTGAACGAGGCATTCAGATGCCCATCCTTTTGCCCACAAATCTGTATCTTTTTATCACTAAAGCTTTTGTATCCTGTACTAATGTCTGGTAATATGACTTTCCACTAACCTAATGAATATCTTTCTTTATTCTTCAACATATGAACTACTTAAGTACTACATGTCACAATCCCATCTTTCCTTTTGTCTTTTACCATGTTGGTCCATTTTCATAGCATTCAACAGGAATTGGACTAATCAAAGTAGTATTAATTAATTATCAGGAAGTGTGCTTCCTTTATATTTGTTGAAGTTGCTCAGTTATATTGAAACTTCAGTTCATAATAAAAATCTTTCTGATATTACAAATAATAATGATGAACCATAAAATCCAACAAAATATCTGATATTCTCCAAAATCTATAAATACATTCACTGTATTAAATAATTGAGTGTCTGCATTTCATCTAATCTTATTTTATTGCTTGAACCCTCATGACACATTGAAATTTTAGTAAGAATTCAGCACCCTATAACCATTATAGTTTTCATTTTATACTACGGTAAATTTACAAAGTTACTGGAAATGAAGAGGTAAGCTTATATTGTGTCTCCTGTGTTCTGAAAGATCTGTTACAAAATTCTTAAATGTAGCATAAAGATGTTTTATGTGATATGAATAGGATTAGTGCTCCTTTATGCTCTCATTTATACACATCTTATGAGAATGCAGGATTGCTAAAAAGAGCATACAATGGAATGATTAGTGTTGTAAGTAATTGGAACTTTATTTACAAATACTTGTATGACTAAGTCACAAGGTAAAACATGTGGAAAATCACTTTACAGATAATACTTAATAATCACTAGTTTTTTATTTACCTGTTTAACCCCTGTCTTTTGGACACAATTTTATATCTCTAAAGATGAGACAGTTCCAGCAGTCAGAGCATGGAGAACCCCCTTTCTCTCTGTGTCTCCTCTGTTTCTGTCTCTGTCTCTCTTGTGTGTGAGTTTGTGTTCACATGTGCATCTGTCTCACCTCTGCCATCTGTATCTCAGTCATCTCCATCTCTATGTTTCCAATCTCTACAGCTATTTTTTTTTTTTTGGTTTTTTCAAGACAGGGTTTCTCTGTGTAGCTTTACGCCTCTCCTGGAACTCACTTGGTAGCCCAGGCTGGCCTCGAACTCACAGAGATCCGCCTGACTCTGCCTCCCGAGTGCTGTGATTAAAGGCGTTTGCCACCACCGCCCGGCTTTACAGCTATTTTTATAATCTAGTTTTGTTTTCATTTGTTTATCAAGGAAAATATTTTTTATCAAATGTAAGAAGAATAGGCTTCTTGATACCTATTCAATAAGACCTAAAATCTCAAAGCAATCAAAAGAGAAAGAACTCCATTGCTCAAACATTATAGGCAATGTTCCTAGAAGAGGCACACCAGGCTACTCTAACTGGAGTTAATAAGCTATGCTTAACCCGTTTTCCCAGGAGGTTTTAGAAGCCTAGTCCCAACTAAATTTTGTTCTAAATCATAGCGATTAAATTACACTATGCAAATTTTATATCTATGGAGTTGTTTTAAGAAGGTATAGAGATACTAATATATGTGTAGTTAAAGAAAAAAGAAAGGATAGAGGAGTAAGGTAAGAGGAGAAACCGAGGGGAAGGAATTCACATCACAAAACAGTAAACAATTAAACTGCATATAAATTGTCTTAGAAAGGAATTTCCACTTGTGATTATCAGACTAGCATTGGGCAATAAATTTATACTTCAGATATCCTCAAATGTACAGATTCCTTGGATAAAGATTAAAGGTTTATTCCACATACTTATAATAGATCTTACTTGAATAAGAACTCATTATGTTGAATGTATTACTGAAATTGCATTTGTTTTAAAACATATATTTATTGTTTTGGAGTCTGTGAACAGATTTTCTACCAATATTTACAAAAATATCACACAGCCAATGAATTAGACAATGTCCAATAAACATGTATGATGATTTTTATAAAGCAAACCTGAGCACTCTACCTACTAAAAGTTCATTTAGACTTGATGTCAAGAAATCTTTCAAGATAAGTTATCCTGTGGTTTCCAGACTCTTCATCAAGTGAGTCACTAGGTCCACAGAAGTATGTTTTATTTCCCTTCTTGATCTCCACACGGGGAGTTTGAGTTACTGAGAACATTCCTAATGTAATGCATGTGATATGCAGGACCCACTTAATCGATGCAGAATTTCTGAAAGCACAAGGTTATTCCCAGGAAATAGATGAATATTGGAAAACAAGAGTATTCTGGAGTTTATTATGTATGAGCTTAAGGTTTTTTTGATTGAGTTGTCAGTCAAAAGTACGAAGGATTTATGTGGGATGTAGAATGATGAATATTGTATCACGCTACAAATCAATGCCAAGGCACTCAGGTGGGCGTAGAAATGATTTTGAGGTAGACAAGTTCAAGGACCTGTCACTACAGAAAGGCAAGCTATGGAAAGCCGATTCCCATAAAAATGGATTGGAAGGTTGATTGAACCCAAACTTGCATAAGTTTAGTAAGACCTTCCTGCTCCATTAAAGGTCTCCTGATTGTAATGAGTCTCATCTAGAGAGAGACTCAAACGCAAAAGAATGAGTTCTGTTTTGATTTAAAGACATGGGCTCATGAAATTTACTACATGAGTATAAACCTAGAATTATTTATTGAGCAGTGTTTAGCCCACACTTTACCTTTCTCTGTGTCTCTGTTTATCAAATATGAATCAGATAATATATTTCATATAATTTTTCTTTATTATTGGTTTGTTAGGATTAAATGAAGTATGAAATTAGTGAGTAAATAAATGTAAATACATGTAAATTGTTATTTCTAGTTCCCTTAAGCTTAATGATAAACCATGATAAACCAACTTGAAATTATTTTATTGTGGAGCACAAAGTTTATATTTAAATAGACAAATGCATTCTATTTATACAAGTATTTATTTAATTCAAAGTATTTCACATATGCCAACATTGGTGAGCTCCTTTATTCAAAAGTCACATAATGACATTGTATCAATATTCATCTTCACAAAATGATCAGTTTGTAAGGGAAAGGCAATTGTTTAAGAAAGGGTTTGTGTATTTTCCAAATAATGAATATTTTCTTCATTCAAAAATTATTATCAGCCAGGCGGTGGTGGTGCACGCCTTTAATCCCAGCACTCGGGAGGCAGAGCCAGGTGGATCTCTGTGAGTTCGAGGCCAGCCTGGACTACCAAGTGAGTCCCGGGAAAGGCACAAAGCTACACAGAGAAACCTTGTCTCGAAAAACCAAAAAAAAAAAAAAAAAAAAAAAAAAAAGTGTTATCAAGCATGACTATGTAGATGCCAGAACATAAAACCAGCTTAGTTCAAAGGTCTCACAGAGGGTCACTCATTAACAATTTTATGAGCAAACTCCAGGCAAGAAAGATATTTAACATCTTAGATGGCAATAGTCAAATGAATTATTTTTCCAGGCAGAAATCTTATAGTTTCTATTTGAAAGTTCTGCATGAGAACGGCCTGCTGCATATTTCAAATGATAGCTTATATTTTTGGTTCACAACACCTTGTGGCAATATAACCTGTTTCTGAACATAATTTTAAAGAAAACACAAACAAGGATGTAAGTAATTATCAATAGATAAAGTGACATTGCTACTCACATAACCATGCAGGTAATTGTAACTGTATAATAGAATAAGTGATGGGACAAATAGAAAAATCACAGGGGCATATCAAACATGCATATCACTGTCATCATTTTTTTAGTTCCTGGAATATCATGTCACATAATATTCACATATTCTGTAGATAACTGCAGAAGAAAAGTTAATGAACCCTATTTATGCAGTTGCTGTCATGATCTGGTCCTTGAAATATTTTATGTACAATAGCAGCTTTAATTACCATTAACCTTGTGTTGGTATTATTGTTGTCCTTTTATAAAGAAACTGAGGCAAAGATTCAGATCTGTCTCATCTTAGAGCCTGAATTATTCTACTGCTGAAATGATAAGATATAGATTATACTATACAATCTATATAGTATGTAGATTTTGTATGCAAATATTGTAAGTGCTTGATACATTTCAATTAATAGGACACATCCCAGAATTACTTGTCATACTCTCCTATTTTTTTAAACATGGTTCTAGGTAATACTAATATCCAACAAAATAAAAGAATACTGCTTTATTGGCTAGAAACGTCCATTGATTCTGTTTCTTCTATCAAGTCACATATTGTCACAAAGTTTAGTTTAAGTATTGAGTTTTGGAGAGGTCACTAATTTGAAATAATGAAAAATATGTGTATTTCATTAAATAATGACCAAATTCACTTTAGATACTTAGATAATGCACATATATAACCAGTACATAATTAACACACTAAGGAATCGATTTCCAGCTATGTATGTTGAAACATCCTATAGTCGTAGCATCCAACAGTCTTAGGCAGGGAAGTTACAAATTTTAACATAGTAAGTCCCAGTTCTGTCAGAGTTACAGGCTGAAATCCTGTCTCCTAAAATCTAAAGCTAAGCCAAGAATGAGTTCCCAAAGATTAATTTCTATTCTGTGATGACAATTTAGCTCCTCTTCTTTGGTTCCAAAATATATGTTGCAAAGAGATGTGATTGTGTAAGACTGTCTTTTCTAAAAAGGGCTGCTTCATTTTTGTACATTATTTTATATTCAGTCATTAAAATTAACAAACCTCAGTTGAAATGTCCATGGTAAACACTGAGTAAGTCTAGCATGAAAAATTCTAAAAAAAAATGCATTATCAGAACTTTATTTTAGGGCAAACTTCATGTTAAGTATTCTGTAATGTTGTGCTATACTATAGGATATGAATAAGTTTTATAATATGATCCCTGAAGGTCACTATTACTAAGCTAATCATGTTGGCAGGTGACTGTGTTGGCTAAAAAAGTAGGGATAAGAATTCCTTGCATACAGTTAAGTCCAGAGATACCTGGGATCATAAAGCATGAGACATAAAGAATACCTATCTTGACATGTGCCAAGTGTATTTTGTAGTTTTGATCATTATACTAGCTCTATCTAGTGGTCACATACAAAAATTGCAGTGAACTAATGAGCATAAATTAATGTTCTAATTTACAACCTATTAAATTTTAGTAAGTCAAACACCAAATATTTAAAATACACTAAATTTATGTTGCATATTATTGCTTTGTATATTTATTTTGCTGATTTTTTTAAGTTGTATCCCAAGCACTCAGCATAAGAGTACTGTTAATCAAAAGAACAGTATTACACAGTTCTTTGAAACTTAAACATGGTATATAACTGAAAGCTGAAAGAAGGGTAGGACTTGGGTTTCCAATATCAGCTATTCTTTTCTGCTTCAACGTGTTCATGACAGAAATAAATTTTAAATATGTTTGATATTAAAATTGTTTTGACTTTTGATTTGCACTTTGGGCATTGATTCTGGTGCATAATGTGATATTAAAAATAAGAAAATGTTTAAAATGTTTGACAGCTCATAATAAATTTAAAAATTAGAGGAGACACTCAAATTCACAATGCTTAATAATTTTAGTAATATTGATAAATATATGTTAACTTACAGATGCAGGTCAGAATTATTCTTTTCCATGGAACAAAATTTTCCAGAAATTGTATTGTAACATCACATTTTATTGGTTATCAATGAGCTTTTACATACCATACAAGTAACGTGTACTTTAGGTTCTTATATCTTCATGTTGTCCAGCATCTTGTTATTGGATAAAGGAAATTACTTAGCTGTTTTCATAAAAAGATAACCAGGTATTTGATTTCTACCACAATTTTCTATTCATCTGATGAATGGTTGTGCCAGCAAAGTGGTTCTGCTGACCTAAATTGGAAGTGGCAGCACATTATTTTCAGTGTGTCCAATGGCAAAGCAAGTTGCAGGATAGTTATCAGTGGAAGAGAATGCGCCCACTAATTCTAGGCATCTACAAATCCCCACTGCTCTTGGTATGCTCACATGAAGAAATAAAGTAGAGAATTACTGTGCAACTTGATACGGTTGAAAATGATTTTGAGAGAGAGTTTCTGAAATGTTATTCATTTGTTATATGGCTCCTGTTAAGGTCTATTTTTCTTGAAATTTAAGTGTTTATCAGTACTCTTTGAGAAGGATAGGCAAAATCTTTGTTTACATGTGAAAATCAACTTATTGTCAATTAATTTTAGATCTATTCCAAAATCCACATTCTTTAATGGAAATGACAGTTTTGGTCTAAAGACAATAGTCCTTGACTGATATTTTTTCCAGTTGTTTGCTCAAATCTTATTTTGTTGTTGTTACAAAACACCATGGCCAAAGCCAAGAAAGGTTGACTTTTACCTTATACACCATGGTCACAGTTTATCATTAAAGGAAGCCGAGATAAAAACTCAGGGTAGAAATCTGAGGGCAGCATACTTTCTATTCCATGCAGCAATAATTCTGATCAGGGAACTCACTCACTCACAGGCAAGGCAATATAACAGGAATAATGAAGGGTGCTGCTTGATGCCATTCTTGAGGACTCATGCTTAACTAGCTTTCTTAATCAGCCCAGGACCACCTGCCTACAGATTGTGCTGCTGACAGTGGGCTGGGATTTCCTGCATCACTTATCAGTTATGACAACCCCTCACAGACATACCCACAAAGTGACCTGATAAAGAAAATTACTCATTAACACTGTTTTTAAGTGAATCTAAGATGTGTCAAGATGAGTTAATGTTAACTAAAACAATGGTATTAAGAAAATCATCTACCACTTCACTAGATTTTTGTATGCTCTTCTTTACAATACAAGACTGAATCTGAATAGATTTCAAGAACAAATACTACCAGTAAAAAACAGCATGAAGTTTCAAATGTCTTTGAGGGATGGGATTGAAAATGAGATAGTTATAGTCACCTTTTTCCTCATTACCAAATTCAGAAAGGAAACTCACACAAGAGAGATGAGGTTTATAAGATTGAAAAACATAAAAACAAGTTGTTTGTCAATGAAAGTGCTTTAAAGTCTAAAATGATATTTTTAGGGTTGAAATACAATTATGATAAAAAAGGGGTTTAAGTATAAAACTTTGAACTCATCAAGATAGATAGATAAAAGAGTGTTTTCTTAAAAATTACCAAATCCAAATGGACTGGACATTGCAAATATAATTCTTACTTATTAATTGTTCTTATATATAATTTAACTATGTAAGAGTTAAACCCTTTCCTTTATATTTAGACAGAAAGGAGAAAATGTAGCAGAATATTTGTGTAAACTGTAAAGATATGTCTTTGTCTATTACATCTTCTGGTTGGTTTAGTAAAGAGCTGAATGGCAAATAGCTAGGCAGGAGAGACAAGCTTGATTTCTGGGGTGAGAGAGGAAGAGGTGCAGGAGTCTAGCCCAGCAAATAATGCCAGAGAGATGTCAATGAGACACAGAGGGAACCAGACATAAAGGGTGAAAGAAAAAAAAAGCTGAGAGGTAATACATAGATTAATATATTAATATAAACCAGTTAATTTAAGTTATAAGAGCTAATAGGACAAGCCTAAGCTAAGGCCAAGCTTTCATAATTAATAATAAGTCTCCATGTTGTTATTTGTGGGCTGGTGGTACTGACAAGAAAACAATACATTTGAGTTCCATTTTTCAAAACTATGCAGTATATTTATATTTTCTGTGATAAAATCTTCACTCCCACCCATGTAGTGATAAATTATGTGCTGAAACAATCAAGAACATTTTAAATTTTAATTAGAATAACTAATATTTTCATGATGAGGTGCACAAGTGAAAGATAAACAAATTACTAAATACCCATGTATCAATGATATCCTGGTTTTGTCTTTTCTTAGAGTATGATTTTTAGATCAATATTCCCAGAAAAACACATGTGAACACAAGCAAACAAGCATAACAAAGACAAAAATTAATACTCTGGTGTTGATTATTATGTGCAGTGGAAAATTATTATAGGATTTATTGTAACGTGTTTTCAGTTAAATAAACATACAGAAATGTTGCAAGGTGATTCTATAGCTTTACCTTTTCATTTTATAGTCCCCTCTATCTTGTTCACTTGACACTCTACCACATGTGAATAAATTGTGTCATAGATACTTGAAATTTGGTTCTAAATATGTGACCGTGGTAGTAATATCTGTTTAGTCATTGATTATAGGGACCACTGTAGTATTAGGAGAGCCTTGCATTCAGCAATTTTACATTATTTCTGTGTTGTTCTTGTAAGTCTAAAGGTATTTAAAAATGATAACATTTTTTGAATAGCACAAAAAAACATGCCTATAAGCCTTATATATCTACAGATAAGTAAACAATGTTATAGGATACATGGGTACATTTTGGTATATGTAAACTACACATTAGTTATCAATGAATTTCTAAGATTTATATATCAACATTAACAGGGCTCATGGAATAATTTACAAAAGCAAATTGCCATCTAAACAAGTAATTTATAATTCAGGAAACACTGAATACTATGTTTTTGTAGACAGAAGTTCCTTGGTCCCACCCAGTCCAGCTGTCCAGTCCAAACAAATCTCTCCTACCCGTGGTCCTTCAGCTGCTTATAAAAATAATTACTCAGAGGCTTATATATTAATTACAAACTGTTTGGTCTATGGCTCATGCTTCTCACTAGCTAGCTCTTACAACTTAACACAGCCCATTTCTGTTAATCTGTGCATTGTCACATGGCATTGTGGCTTATCGTTACTTTCACATCTTGCTTTTCCTGGTTGTCACTCACAATATCTCCACTCACCCTTTTCTTCCTCAGTCTCTTAAGTTTGAATATACCACCTAACCTTATTCTGCCTCATCATTGGCCAAACAGTTTTATTTACAATTAATCAGAGCAACACATTTTACAGTGTATAGAAAGACATTTCACCACACTTCCCCTTTTCTGTCTAATAAAAAAGGAAGATTTTAACTTTAACATAGTAAAATTACATATAACAAACAGTTAACCAGCAAGAATTACAGTTATAATACCTAGTCTATTCATATTTGACAAAATTAAAGAAAATATTCTATCATCTATCCTATATTTGTAAGTCAAAAGTTTCATATCTAATTTATCTTTTACCATAATTAAGGAAAACTATAATTATAACTATCTATCAACTAAAGAACAAAGAGGGATATAATACTACCTAAGTAAACTGGAAGTGCATTGTAATCCACTTCCAAAATTCTGGAAATGACAGAGACAGTTAGCAGCCTGGACAGTCACCCAAAATTCTTCTGTAAAGTTGGGGCATCTATCTTCAGCCTACAGGCCTAGAGTCTCTGGCAGACTTTTTATTGAAGCAAATTCATCAGTTCCTTCTCCCCGTGTCCTGCAGAATGTCTGGCAGTCTCCTCTGCCAGAGGATCATTTTGCCTTGTTTTGGCAAAATTTAGTGGTCATTTTTCTATGGGTCCTGTATTTTCAGTTTATATAACATATTATCTTTTTTTTTTTTTTTTTTTGGCTTTTGAGACAGGGTTTCTCTGTGTAGCTCTGTGCCTTTTCTGCATCTCACTCTGTAGACCAGGCTGGCTTCAAACTCGCAAAGATCCACCTGCTTCTGCCTCCCAAGTGCTGGGATTAAAGGTGTGCACCACCACCACTGCCCAGCCTTATGCAACATACTATCAGACAGTCCAGGCAAGTGCAATTTCTTGCCCAAATGGCTAACTTTTGCCATAAAGAAAGTAAGCTCCATATTGAGTTTCTTCAATGCCCATCATCCTCTTTGAGGTAATTGGTCCTGCCAGGAGCAGATGTATCTCATTGTCCAGAAAAGTCTAAGTTTTTAAAACATTTTAAATGCCATATTCTGTAGGTCTTTGAAATGTTTGAAGATATTCTACCTAATTGAAATATATCTATGTATACCTGGAAAAATTAACTAAAATAATTATAAGGTTGATTATCATAGATGAATAGTTATCCTGTATTTTTAATTATATATTATAATTTTAAATGAGTCTTATAAACATAATACCTTAACCAAGAGTAGAAATATATATATGTACATATATTATAACAAAATTAACTTTAAATTTGTATCAATAAATCAAAATCCATAGCAATGTAAAACATTTCAAATAAGTTGTTGATCTTTAAAAGTAGATTCAATAGTCTACCCTTTCTTCCTGTCCTATCTATATTCCCTTTACTTCTTTAGAAAAAGATTGCATTTATAATCAATGCCCTTTAAATAAAAACAAACAGTTATAAACAATATTTTGGGAATTTGGGCTTAGCTTTTTATACTACTTCCTGCTGATTGGGGTGCTGACAATCTTATAGGGATCCTGAGAAAATTAGAGATAATGGTCAAGTCCTGGGAAGACTGGCTATAAACTTTGTTGATAGATACCATCTTTTAAGGTTAAGGAGATCTCAAATCTGATCCATATTAACCAGGAACAAATCCAGAGCCTCTTTCTTCCCGTGGAAACAAAATCAGAACCTCCTTTTCAAAGCAACATAGCTTTAGACCCAAATTTTAAAGTCAAGATACCTTTAATATATATATATATGTTATTAAATATATATATATATATATATATATATATATATATATATATATATATAACTCAGCAGCCTTTACAATCAAATGTCTCTCTCCAGTTAAAAATCCCAAAGACAACACAATCCAGACTCTCTGTGTAATTTTCTTCTTTACGTGGCTTAATTTTTATATTACTTTTACTATCTCTTTAAAGACTTTATTTTTAAAAACTATTTCTTTTTTTTTGTTGGTTTTTTTTTTTTGTTGTTGTTGTTGTTTTGTTTTTCGAGACAGGGTTTCTCTGCGTAGCTTTGCGCCTTTCCTGGAGCTCACTTGGTAGCCCAGGCTGGCCTCGAACTCACAGAGATCCGCCTGGCTCTTTTTCTTTCTCTTCCAAGCCTATGTACATTTTTACACACACTGTAAACTGTTTAGTTTTATTCCATCTGAATCTGTCTCATGAATCTATAACCCTTCTCTGACCAGGAGAGATTTTAAACTATTAATCTCTGCTGAGATTTTGGCTGTTGATTCCACCCTCCTCAGCTTCCCAACATGGCGGAAAGCCATGCTCACCACCAACACTGGGAAGCAGTTTGTCTATGCCTCCATCCAGCAGCATGTAGCCAAGAAGCCTTTTTTTTAATTCTCTGTACTAGCAAAAGCTGAATCCACCACGCAGCGCACTGCACAGGTTGGAGACACCTTTGTGTACTATGGCAGGAATCTTCCATCCTGTAGGTCAAGCCCACATGCCATGGTGTCTGTATCATGGCTTACCTGGGACACACAACTAGGAAGCTCTTTTTAGCCCCATTTTAGAATCTTTTTTTTTTTTAAAGTTTTTTCAGGTTTTATGTGGAAATTCTTGCTACCACATCTTGGTGCCAAGTGTAGATGGAAGTTTCTAGTCCCATCTAGCCCAGTGGTCTGGTCTGGACAAATTTCTCCCACCTGTGGTCCTTCAGCTGCTTATAAAATACTCAGACGATTATATATTAATTATGAACTGTTTGGTTTATGGCTCAGGTTTTGTGGTTTACTGACACTTTCACATCTTGCTTCTCCTGATGGTGGCTTGCAGTATCTCCCCTCACCCTTTTTTTCTTCTGTCTCTTAAGTTTGAATTTATTGCCTAACCTTATTCTGCCTTGCCACTGACCAAACAGTTTTATTTATCAACCAACCAGAGCAATACATATTACAGTGTACAGAAAGATATCCCACAGCATATTACTTAGAGTATTCTGTATGTAGCCAAATTTTGGGGAAAATGATGAACAGAATATGTACTGAATTTATAATACTGATAAGTAAGAAAGGGAATATACTGTAATGTAAGACAGTGTGTAATGAACATTGTGCATATAAAACTTGTAGATGAATTTCTAAGCAGTCATTAAATAAGAAACACAGAGCCAAATATAGGGGGGAAAGCCATAGAGATCAGAGGAATAGAGAGAGTCACCAACTAACCTTAGCTCACCATGCTCTTAGGAAGCTCAGCATCCTAAGAGAGCCAGCTTCTTCCTGTTTAACCTGAGCCTTTATTGCCTTGCTGTTCTGCCTTCTCATTGGCTCTTAGCCCAGCCACCTCACTTCCTCATCACTGCCTGTCTGTACAGACTCCCAGATCTCTATGGTTGTTACTGGGATTAAAGACTTGTGTCACTATGCTTGGCTGTGTTTTTGAACACATAGAGACTTTGCCTGCCATGTGACAGGATTAAGGGCATGTGCTACCACCACCTGACTTCTCTTTATGTCTGGCTATGACTTCTGATCTCCAGGTAAACTTTATTCATTAACACACAAATAAAATATCACCACAAAAACTTGTAAAAAAAAAAACAAAAAAGAGTAAAACAATAAAAGTAAAACAATGTCTACTATGAATCTAGCAAAATGAATTCTTGTCAAGTAATCTTAGTTTTTACCTCTTTTTTTCTGTGTTAAGTGTTTGTGTTTGAATAATGATGGAGAATTTACACTATCAATTATTTTGATCCCATTAGTGTCCTCAATCTCTTGAATATCCTTTTCCTATTCTTTGGTCATTACACTCTTCCCAATTTTAATGAGGTCATATAATCCCCTCATTCACTGGCTTTCTGTTTATGTTTACCCAACTGGTAAACCCTGTCCTGAGCTCACGTGTACCATGGCTTAATTTATTGCTTACAAAGCTTATTCCAAAACAACACTGACTTACTCTGTCCCTACTAAACCAACTTAGTCAACGTAAGTATTAGTTGGAGAGAGAGAGAGAGAGAGAGAGAGAGAGAGAGAGAGAGAGAGAGAGAATTCTTTTTTATTTTCAATTAATTCCATAAATTGTCATCAATCTAAGATTTCTAGCATGGCATTTGGTCTATAAACTTATATCATGCAGGAACTATTTAGTACATCTTATCATTTCTACACGTTATGTTCTTTTCTTCATTATTTACTCCTGTTAATTCTTCAATTTTAACTAATTTTAAAGCTTTGCTTTCTATTACTACATAGAATTTTCAAGGGGAAAGAAACTTTCAAACATGATATTATACAATCTTTTATCTGATACTGATTGAGACTTATCCCCCAAAACCTAACATACCTTCCTTTGAAAGAATGCTACATCGAAGTAGATTTATTCTTGCCTTAATTCTATGTCAATGGTTACACTTGAAATATTAGGATTTATGCTTACTATTCCAGATGGCAAGACTCAGAAAATTAATCTTAACACAGATATAGCAAAGTATTTATGCTCTGGAATTAAAAAATAGGCAGAAAATTATTTAGACACTTAAATGGTTGAAATATACATGAAAATTCCTTTTGATGGAATGGTAATTATGTTGAAATCATGGTATAACCAGCATCTATTTAACATGTTCTTTATATCTAAGTAATCACTTCACATGACATCTGTTCAAGAAAACATGTAAAATACCATAGTCAGCCCTTCATGAGGAGTGAAAGCATAATGCTTGCACTAATTAATATAGCTCAAAAAGACTTTGAGCTTAATGGAAAAAAATATTTAGGGAAGAATAGTTTTAAAAAATATGTGTGTTGTAAGAAATTTAATAAAACCTTATAATAATTTTTAAATATATTACAGTATGTCTTATGTTCAAGAATTCTTTCCTGGAAAGAGTGGGAAAGGTCTTAAGACTCAGCATTCTGATGAAACTTAGGAAACCAAGAAAGGTAGGAAAGTGAGAAGATTTAAGAATCCCTAAGGTTATATGATGACTGAACAATTACCAAAAAAACTTTCTGATTTTGTTTTTTTGTGAAATCGATTGCTAGTTCAACAGGAATATTCAAGGATGTGGCTTTTGATGACATCACCCATGCTGTAGTAGGATTCTTTGTTATGTAGATGTTCTTGAGTTGTCCATATCCTTGCAGTAATTGATTACCCATGCCCCTGTAGGTAGCTCAATACATCTATTATTCAACAATATAGGCTTGGGTATAATAATTTCTTTAGTGTTCAGTTAGTGTGCCTTATCAAGGGTAATCAGATGTCTAGTTTAATCTAAGATAGATCACAGAAAAATATCATGACTTTTATCATAATTTCTTGGTAATATTAGAAAAAGTAAATAGTATTCCCTCTCATAAAAATTAATCTTCTTAAACTGTATTAATTATCACTTCTATCTTCTCATTTATGACTATTTTAAAATAAAAGAGAATGTATGTTTCAAATAGGAAAATATTAAAAATAAATATATTAGAAATAAATATGCAATTTAATATTAAACCTTTATTCTTTGACAAAACATGGCAGAAACCAGAAATAAAACTCTCATTTTCTCTCTCTCTCTTTCTCTCCCTCTGGTATTTTAAGTTGAGGAATATACGTTTCAAAGAGTAAAGTGTTTTGAAATGAGTATGACAATTTTTACACAGAATTGACAGTTATCTTTACGGAAACTTCAATTTTTATTTTAATAGATTTATTATTGTACTCCCTCAATATTTAAGAAAGAATTATATATTTCTACTCTGTAATGATTTTTTATTACTTAAAAATATTTTTTGGAGAATTGTAATTGTTTTCCATAATGAGTCATTCATGCAAGAAATATTTACTGATCATTTGATACAACCAGGCCCATTTTAGTCCAAATTCAGTAAATGTCAAAACTATTTTAGTCAACTATACTGTCAGTATAACTGGAAGAAAATTTAATTCTTTATTAGATGATATCACAGAGCATTAAAGATGTGCATGGTCTGTAGACATAAATGCAACATTCCAATTGATTGCTATCTACCTAGAAGTAGTTTAGACAAAAGGTTTGGCCTAAGACAGTTTTCTTGAAATAAACATTGTAGCTGTATTTTACAGAAAGGTAAGAGACCATGACTGTAGCCTGAAAAGGAGAAAGAGGATTGGATTAAAACAGTCCAATTAAAGAACAGTACATAGTTTTACATAGAGTATGTAGTATGAGGAAGGCCATAAATAATAGACAAAGAGGGAGAATTTTCCTTGTGGTTCTCTGGAATTTTTGAAATAATAGACACAGGATCCATTGGAAATAATATCACAACAAAATGACAAGCAGTAATACTTGGAAACCTCTGATGGGATTAATGAAAACAACCTAGAGGCCATTACAGACTGAAACACATAATCATATGAAACAAAATTATACTTGTTTGGAGTACATTTTATATTGAAATGGTCATTCTTGTCCAAAAACTTCAAGATGCTTGCTGAATTTGGTCATCTTTCTAGCAACAATTTGGTAATTATGCTCTTGGTAGCTGAGAGTCACGCTTCAATATCCTTTCCTGTCTTTGCCTGTGTGCTACAAGAAACAGTAAATGGTAAAGATGAAATTACTTCCAGGGAATGAGCTTCTAAAATAAACACATAATAAATATGAGTTTCAATATGCCTAAATATCTTAGGGAGCCCAAAACAGCTCTTGCCTTATAAAACTGATCAAAATAACCACAAACTTTAGCATTAATAAGGTGCAAAAAGAACTAGTCCATAAACTAGAAATTGCTTATATGTGAAGGATTGGAAGATGAATGTTTAGCTATAAGGTGTGTAACTGAATAGTTACAGTTTCCTATTTTGGCTGCAGTCACCGTGGTCCAAATAATATAACTGAGTGAACAGATTTAGTATTATTAGGTATAAAAACAGGCTTCTCTGTATGTGTTTGTTTGCAAAGTATAGATGGATAAAGGAACTATGGTCAATGATTTCAATAAACATAATGAATACTTATGAATAAAATCTCATTCTTTTTATAAATATGTATGTATGTATAAAACCTGGAATTGGACTCTATATACTTGACTTTCATGTAGGGCACCTAGTCAACTTTTCTTTTAGTAGCCTACCCCTTTTTGATTACTACTTATTATTTGCTACTACTTTCAAGAGAGTGAACCTTATAGTAATCTCAGACTGTACTTGTCTGCCTTTGAATAATGTTCATCTCTCTAATCACTGTCCTGTAGTCTCTATCAATGCTGCTGTTTCCATCTTCGGCCAGACACTCAGGGAGAAACCCAAGGGCTATTCATAACCATCCCTGAATCTCTTAATTTTTCCTTTACTTATCATCAACTCTAACATCTTGGTAGATATTTCTTTAATTATTATTTTGTAATATTGTACAACTTTCTATAGAACTGTCTTATCATTGTTTTTCGATATTAAGTTTGGTCTGATTTTCACAAAGTAAAAATCTATTTTAGCAGTATTCTTTAATTTGAAAATTCCTTCTTCACTAATTATAATCAGGTTACTCATAAATTTTTATTGAACTACATTTTCACTTTGTGTACATTATACTCCCTGTACCAAATAAATTAAAGAAAGAAAGAAAGAAAGGAAGAAAGAAAGAAAGAAAGAAAGAAGCTCTTCAATGTTAACTTTTATATGTTGCTCAGAAGGCTAGCATGTAAGATCAATAACTTTCTATATTGCATTGGTTTGTGATCCATGTAATTTACTTGTTACTATATAGAATTCACTTTTATCACCTTTAAAGCTAAAAAATAAAATAAAATAATACTCATGAATCTAGTTCATAATATTTAAAAAAAATAAATGAGATGTTGCATGAAAATTCCAAGAAGCACTAAAAATATTAAGTATAAAAATTTATTTATTGGTTTATATATTTCTAGAATTGAGTCATAGAGAAATTTGATAATGTGTGGATCCATCTGTTTTATGCAGTGGTTCTGGATAATGTGTATAGAGCATCTTTTGACTATGTACTATGAAATAGATAGTACAATATTTAAGCTTCTGTTAGTGGATTTCCAAAACTAGTTATTAAATATGAATTTGATAATGATGTAAAACTGGGCAAGTGTTGCATATGTCAATGTAACATTTAGATAATGAGAAAAAGTAAGTTCTAATTTCTATTAATTTGGATATCCTATATTCCATTCACAAAACTCTTCCAATACTCTTCACACATAGCCAAAAATGAAGTGCCCAACAATGGGTAAAGTGTTATCTAGGGAACTTTGTGATTTTTGACCTATAATTCGCTTTATTTATTTATTTATTTATTTATTTATTTATTTTATGTAGTCAATTACCCACTGAGATTCAAGATACTTAATGAGTTGAATATTCTGTTTGGCTTTGCTATCATAGATAATCTTACATTGAATCAATCATTTCATTAATTCTGATCATACTATTTTCCTTTTTTTGTTGTTGTTTTATTTAATATTTTTTCATTTGTTTTACATACCAACCTCACTTTCTCCTCCCTCCTCCCCTCCTCTCCCCTGCCACTAACTCCTATCTACCCCCTTCCCCAACCACTTCTCCTCAGTCTCCTTTCAGAAAGGGTCAGGTCTCCCATGGCTTTCACAAAGCATGACACATCAAGTCTCAACTTGAAGGAACTATGACAGAGCTCCTCCTCCTGCATCAAGGCTGGGCAAGGTAATCCAGCATGGGGAACAGGTTCCCAAAAGCCAGCTAAGTGCAAGGACAGGTCCTTATGTAATAGCTAAGAGCCTTGCAAACAGATCAAGCTACACAACTGTCATATGTAGTGGTATTTGCTCTGCCCATGACCTTGGGCTATATGGGCCAAAGGAGGCTGTGCTTCCTGCCTTTGTGCATGACCTCTTATAATGAGTTGGAGAAAGGGAACATGCTCCTTCTCCCTGCTTCCGTCTGCAAGGTAGATTCACCCCTGGTCAGATCAGAGGACGATTCCTGCTGTCTACTCCATTCTGTATTCATGACTGTATTTCCTCAATTTATATCTTAATAATTTCTGTTGCCCATTTAATAGATTCATGTGGGTTGATCATAATAGTCACACACATGCCAAGGGCCATGCAGGCTCCCCAACTGTTGGTCCAGAGTCTATGAGCTCCCACAAGCTCAAGTCAGCTATCTCTGTGGGTTCTCCAGTCATGATCTTGACTCTTATAGTTTGTACAATCCCTCATCCTTCACAGATCTCAAAAAAAAAAAAACCCTCAACTTCAAATGGAAACAAAAAAACCAGAATAGCTAAAACAACCCTGTACAATAAAAGAAATTCCAGAGGTATCACCAACCCTGACTTCAAGCTCAACTATAGAACCATACTACTAAAATCTTCTTGGTATTGGCATAAAAACAGACACATGAATCAATGGAATCAAATCAAAGACGCTGACATAAACCTATACGCCCATGAATACCTGATTTTTGACAAAGAAACCAAAGTTATACAATGGGAAAAAAGAAAGTATCTTCAACAAATAGTAGGGGCATAACAGGATGTGGACATGTAGAAGAATGCAAATAAATCCATTTCAATCTCCTTGCACAAAACTCAAGTCCAAGTGGATAAAAGACATTAACATAAATCCAGAAACACAGAACCTGATAGAAGAGAAAGTGGGAAGTAGGCTTGAATGCTTTGGCACAGGAATCAACTATTTGTATATAACACTAGTAGCACAGACACTATGATTGACAATTAATAAGTAGGACTTCCTGAAATTGAAATGCTTCTGTAAGGCAAAAGACATTGCCAATAAGACAAAACAGCAGCTTACAGAATTGGAAAAGATTTTCAGCAACCCCACATCTGACAGAGGGCTTATCTCCAAAATATGTAAAGAACTCAAGAAACTAGACATCCACCAAACTACTAAATAGTACAATTAAAAAAATGGGGTACAGAAATAAACAGAATTTTCAGCAGAATAAATTCAAATTCCCAAAATACACTTAAAGAATTGTTTAATAGTCTTAATCATCCTGGTAAATGCAAATCAAAATGACTCTGAGATACCATCTTAAACCTGTCAGAATGGCTAAGATCAAACATTGATGACAGCTTATGCTGGAGAGGATGTGAAGTAAAGGGAACATTTCTCAACTTCTGGTGGGAGTGCAAACTTGTATAGACACTTTGGAAATCAACATGGTGGTGTCTCAGAAAAATGGGAATCAATCTACCTCAAGACCCAGTTATACTATTCTTGGGCATATTCACAAAGGATGATCGATCAATCATACCACAAGGATACTTATTTAACTATGTTCATAGTAGCATTATTTATAATAGCCAGAACCTGGAAATAACCTAGATGCCCTTCAACCAAAGAACAGATAAGGAAAATGTGGTACTTTACACAGTGGAGTATTACTCAGGTTTCAAAAACAATGACCTCATGAAATTTGGAGGCAAAAGGATGGAACTAGAAAGAAAACATTCTGAGTGAGATAACCCAGATCCAGAAACACAAATATGGTATGTGTTTATTCATGTAGTTTACAGAACCCTTATTTGATAGGGAGACTTTTTTTCCATCTTCACATCTCACATTTGCAGGATCAGCAGTCCTAGATTCCAAATCAAGAATCTTTTTGCCAAGGACATACACATAGTACAAGAGATTTGGTGACGTGTGCTTTGACTCTTACCTTGGAACTTCTGATTTTTATACCATCATTTCTACTTAAAGAAAAAGAGAATTTAACCTAGAACATATAAACACAATCAGAAGTGGTGACTGGAACTCTTACTACATAGTGCAAGTGAAAAAAGACTGAGTGGAAGACCAGAGATCTCTTGAGGAACTTGCTGACATTTCTTTCTAAATGTAAATGCAAGGAGTAGGAATAGGGATTCAAGTATCACATTGGAATGGTTGCCAAGGAAATCAAAATCTGAATGACATTGCATATGCCATTGAGGTGAGTGGGAATGACAGTTCAGGGCACAAAAATATTTAGGATGCATCATGGAGAAGGAAAGTGTCAAGTACTGACTCTGTCCCAAACTCAATGTCATACTGCATTTGTAGTTCATCCTAATACCTCATTAATTTTCAGTTTTCGCTAACAAGGTGGTTCATTAAGATCTTCAAAGTCTATTTGGAAAAGTATGTGTGCATGGTACAAGGCATGGACATTGCCATTCATGAATGACAGGCTGCTCATAAATTGAAAGAAGAAAGGAATGATTAATGAATTATGCAAACTAGACACATATTCATCAACATGTTTGAGATTCTCAGCACAAAATTGCTGCAAGAATCTGAAATGGTCTTATAATAAAAATGTGGAGCCAGATATTGGGGTAAATGCTGAAAGATCAGAGAGACAAAAGAACAAGCCACAGCCACTTCTCACTTTGCCAACTTCATGAATCCTCTGACTGAATGCCTTTGAGTCTTCAGCTGAAAAGGCTCTCCCGTTCCTGTCTCCTCATACCTAATATGCCTTTTTCCACCCAGCTATTTAATTTCTTATCTTAACCTTCCTAATGCTGGGATTAATGACTTGTGTGCTTCCCAAAAACTGGGATTAAAGGTGTGTGCCACAACTGCCTGGCTCTGTTTTTCTCCTAGACTGGATAAATCTCATGTAGCCCAGTGTGGCTTTGAACTCACAGAGATCCAGATGGATCTATGCTTCTTGAGTGCTAGGATTAAAGGTGTGTGCCACCACTGCCTGACCTCTATGTTTAATCTAGTGGCTGACTCTGCCCTCTGATCTTCAGGCAAATTTTATTAGAGTACAACAAAATATCACCACACAAAATATTTCTGCTTATTCTAGGATTATTTTAATGCTCAACCTGAGGATCTGTCACATACATGTCATGATTTGTGACTGTATATGCTTAACTCTGCCTCTTAAGCATAGTGCATCCTTTCCCCCAATGCAAACTCTCAGTAAAAGCTGAAAGCTCTCAATGCATAATATCTTCACGTTACCCTTAATGATTATTTCTCTCTTCCTAAACGCACCTCAACATCTTTTTACAGAAGAAAAGATAATCAGAATAGCATTTAACTTCCTGATATTTCCAACAGCTCTTACTTTTATTATTGTCTTGGACACTTACAGAATAAGTTTAAGTTATACATCAAGATAGGTCCTAGATTCACTTAGCACTTAGAGCTGATATGGATTATATTTTATTACTTTATTTTCAAATAACTGCTTTATTTTTTTGAGATTATAGTGTACTTCCAAATCCTCCCATATACCATCCCACTGTCCAGTTCCAACAAATTTCAGCTCCACACAGATGTAATGTACTTTTCATTTGGGTAAATCTTATAACATTGTACTTGAACTGACAGGACTGAAATTCCTTTCTTTATTCAGTATTCTGTAAAAACAAGTAGACTTTATTCTTGACAGAACATGCAATTTATTCAACATATTACTCAGTACAATTGTGAAATGTAATTCTTCACCACCATTCATAACCAGTATTAATAACTACAGAACAATGTAGGCGAAAGTAGGAGTAGGCGTTTTGACGATATGTGAATATGATTTATATGAAAATGCTTTAAAAACCTTGCTGAATTCAATTTTCTTATTCTGAAAAGTGAATGTGGGTGATTTTTCTTTCTAATCCTTTTTTGTATTGCTCCATTTTATTAATTTGGCAAGAATTGACCACATTTGTTCAGCTAAAGGAAAAAAAAAAGAGATACCGTCCTTAATTTCCTTCTAGGTTAGTTACAACATAATGTCAAGGTCTGTAGTTAGCCATTACACCCCTCTGCCACACACCCTTAACATCTTAGAATAAAATACAACTATTTTTGAGATAAACCCTGGCAAGGCAGAAAGTAGAAACAAAGAGAAATATGCCTAGTTTCCATAATGAAATGCTTCAGAGTGAAGAATGATCATGCAGAAAATCTAAAAAAAAATGTAAAAAAAAAAGTATAGATTGAGAATTAGTTCCTGCACAAAGTTAAATAAATAGATGCAAATGTTGTACATGGTGGTGGGTGCATGTCTGTATTTCCTGCTCATGGAAGGTGAAGGCAGAAGTATGGAGAATAAAGACATGTATGTAGTCTCAGCTACATAAAGTTCAAAAGGTCATCCTGAAATGCATAATACTAGGGGTTTAAAAACCCTATTTGCATGGTTGTTAAACTAAAATAAAATTAGTTATTATGTTATTTTGTTGATATAGGTACAATATATAATTTAAGTTGAAGAGATATTTTAAGTGTAAGGGATACGTGGTATAGCTATGAAAGTATTTCCTATTGCTTTCTATTCAAAGTGGAATAAATCTAGCTACCATAGCTAAACAGTGTTTGTTTTGCCAACAAAGAAATGTGAAATGAGTATTCTTCAGACCACCGCAATTCTAGACAAAAGAAAATGAGAAACAAGTTAAAAATTCAAACTTACTGACTAAAATAAAAGCATTAGCTGGAGATGTGTACAGCACTGTGAATATAAAGAAACCTGTTTTCTTCAACATGGTATTAAAATATTAGTGGACCCAGTCTGTTAAGTTTTCTCTAGAAACAGGGCTTGAAAAAGGAAATCAAGAGTTACTGACTGAGGATGGTTTGTTGCAGATGAAGCTGCTCTTCCAGAGTTCTGGAGCTCAGTTCCAGAACCCAGGTAAAACAAGCCAGAACCACCTGTAACTCCATTTCCAGGAGGTCCCACACTCTTTTCTGTCCTCTCTGGACACCACATAAATTTGTCACTGACTTGCAGAAACACACACCAACCCATAAATAAAAAATAGTAAGATTTACAAAAAGTAATAAAACTGACAGAAAACATGAATTCAAATGTCCATATGAAGAAGCATGAAATCATAACTTTATTATATACCAAACACACACAAAAAAAACTCCTGCAAAATGGATAAATACAAGATCCGAAATTATGAAACTAATGCTCATGAAAAACCATGATGAGAAAAGTGGTGGGAATTCCATGGCATTGTTCTGGGCATGTATGTTAGATAGGATCCCCAAAGCATAGACATTGAGAGCAAAATTGGACATGTACAATAGTATCGAACTAAGCAACTTGTGCACTGCAAAGGAAACACTTCATAAAGTGAAAACAGACTAAAGAATGAAAGTATATATTTGAAAAGTCCATGTCCTAATGGTTTTTATACTAAAATGTAAAGAAATTTGAGTAAGTTATAGCAGGGCTTGTTGTGGAAATTACTTTAACCATGTAAAGATGTGTTACATTGTTTATGCTGCAGAATATCATGTTAGCTATGTGAAGGTGTGTTGCATTTGTTTTTGCTGCCTTTGTTAATTATGTAAAGATATGTAACATTTGTTTGTGCTGCATCTTGTTACTTATGTAAACATGTGTTGCATTTATTTCACTTCCTAAGGCACCTGATTGATCTAATAAAAAGCTAAGTGGCCAATAGTGGCCGAGAAAGGATAGGCAGGGCTATTGGGCAAAAAGAATAAATAGGAGGAGAAATCTACATTTAAGTAGAACAAGGAGAAAAAAGGGAGGAGAACAAGGGAGAAAGAGAGGGAGATACCTGGGGCCAGCCAGGCAGCTGTCAGCCAGATAGAAATAGAGACAGCAGGAAAGTAAGATAAACAGAAAAAAAAGGTAAAAAGCCTAATACAAAATATAAAGAGAAATAGGTTAAGTTCTAAGATCTAGCAAGAAAAGAGCCTAAGCTAGGCCACGCATTCTTAACTAACAAGAGGTCTTCCTGTCATGATTTGGGAGCTGGTTGGTGGCCCAAAAGAAAAAGCCTGGTACATGCCTTTTAAAAATATTTCTAACTAAAAGAAGTCTGAGAAAGACTTCTTGTCACCAGAACTGATGGTCTCAGTTCAATCCTCAAAATGTACTAGGTAGAAAGTACCAAGCCCCACAGATTGTACACACACACACACACACACACACACACACACAGAGAGAGAGAGAGAGAGAGAGAGAGAGAGAGAGAGAGAGAGAGAGAGAGACAGAGACAGAGACAGAGACAGAGACAGAGAGACAGAGAGAGACGGAGAGACAGAGAGAGACAGAGAGACAAAGAGACAGAGACAGAGAGAAAGAGAGACGGAGAGGAGAGAGAGAGAGAGAGAATTTAAAATTTTAGGATTATAGAATCATTAGAAAAATAATAGATTAGGTTTTTATATAGTCATCAACCATTTGCCACAATGTTAGAAACTTACATAATCATAGAATTAAGAATGGCCGTGGTGGCTCATGTCTTTAATCCCAGCACTCGGAAGGCAGAGCCAGGCGGATCTCTGTGAGTTCGAGGCCACCCTGGTCTCCAAAGCAAGTTCCAGGAAAGGCACAAAACTACACAGAGAAACTCTGTCTCAAAACAAACAAACAAAAGAAATTAACATTAGGGAGTCGGGCGGTGGTGGCTCACGCCTTTAATCCCAGCACTTGGGAGGGATAGCCAGGCGAATCTCTGTGAGTTCGAGGTCAGCCTGGTCTAAGGAGCGAGATCTAGGAAAAATAAAAAAAAAAAAGACAGAAAGAAAGAAAGGAAGGAAGGAAGGAAGGAAGGAAGGAAGGAAGGAAGGAAGGAAGGAAGGAAGGAAGGAAGGAAGAAAGAATTTAACATTAGGATACTAAATGTAAAGCAAAGGATAATCAGACTACAAACCACAGCTCCAGGGAAGCTAGCTAATAAAGAGGACCCTCCTTGAATCCCAGCATTCAGGAGGCAGAGGCTGGTGGATCTCTGTGAGTTCGAGGCCAGCCTGGGCTACAGAGTGAGTTCCAGGACAGGCTCCAAAGCTACACAGAGAAACCCTGTCTCCTTGTCTCGGGGGAAAAAACAGGAGGACCCTAAGAGGGATGTACGGATTACCTTGGGAAGGAGAAACAGGAGATCCCGATGAGTAAACTGGGGGTGAGGAGGAGCAATAGAGGGTAGGGGATGGGGGATGAGAACATGAGGGAATGGGATAGTCAATCTGGGGGAGGTAAGGAGTGGGAGAGCACTGAAAGAGATAGAGGGAGACATTATGTCATTAGGGAGAAACCTAGTGCTAGGGAAATTCCCAGGAATCCACAGGGACGACCTCAGATTAGACTGCTTGAACTGGCTTACCCCAGCCATCAGATTGGTGAATATCCTAACTGTCATCATAGAGCCTTCATCCAGTAACTGGTGGAAGCAGATGCAGAGATCCACAACCATGAACCAGGTCGAGCTCCAGGAATCCAGTTGAAGAGAGGGAAGAGGGATTTCATGAGCAAGTGTGGGGGGGTCAAGATCATGATGCGGAAATCTACAGAGACAACTGAACGAAGCTCAAAGGAACTCACAAACTTCAGACTGACAGCTGTGGAACCTGCATGGGACCGGACTACATCCTTTGCATATGGGAGACAGTTGTGTAGCTTGGTTTGTTTGAGGGTCCCCTGGCAGTGTGATCATGATCTATCCCTGGTGCATAAGCCAGCTTTCTGGATCCCATTACTTATGGTTGGACACCTTGCTCACAGCTGGTATGCAGGGAGGGGTTTGGTCCTGCCTCAACTAAAAGTACCAGGCTTAGCTGTCTTCCCCATGGGAGAACTTACCCTTTTGGAGGAGGAAAAAGGGGGAAAGGTGGGGTGGGGAGGAGAGGGAAAAGGGATGAGAGGAGGATCTGTGGTTGGTATCTAAAATGAATAATATATATATGTATATATAATTTTTAAAAAGAAATTAATGATAGGGCTGGAGACATGACTCTAGGTTAAGAGATCTTCTGCTCTTGCAGAAGAAAGAAGTTCAAATCCCAGCACCCACATCAGGGGACTCACAGTTCCCTGTAACTCTACCTTTAGGGACTGCAGAGATCTGACACCCTCTTCTTGGCCTCTATAGGCACCTACATACATGTGTACCAGAACATATTTTTAAAAGAGAAACTAATGTTGGTAACTACAAATTTCAATCATGTTTTACCAGTTTTCTACCATTCTCTTATCTTTATTCTGTATGGATCTCAATTTTTATTTGGGTGCCATTTTTTTAAGTCTACTCTAATTTTAGAGTCATTTTCTTGTCTTATTTTAGAATTTATTTTCTCTGATATATTACATCCTGATTGCAATTTTACCTCCCTCCTCTCCTTCCTCCCCCCCGCACCTCCCCTCCCTCCCAGATCCACTCCTCATCCATTTCTCTTCAGAAAATGGAAGGCTTCCCAGGGATAGTAAGCAAACATGGCATATCAACTCTCAATAAGACTAGGTACGAACTGTCACACGAAGTCTGGATGAAGCAACCCAGTGGGAGAAAAGGGGTCCCAAAAGCATCCAAAAGTTTCAGAGACAGCCCCTGCTCCCACTCTTAAAGAGTCCCAGAAGAACACCAAGTTACACAGAGTACCTAGTTTATTAGCAGTTTTCTTTGTAAATATTCAGTTGAAAATTGAAAATAGGATCTAAATAGCTATTTCTCAAATAAAAATATTTTGTAAATATAGTCTATGAAAAAATGTTAAATAACATTAATTACAACAAAAATTCAAATTAAATCTGCAATAAGATGTCTTATATTTTACAAATAGATTCCCCCCAAAATCTTGAGAATTAATAATAGAAGGACATAGAGGGAACAGGAAATGTAATTAGTAGAGTCATTATGGGAAAGAGTAACTACCATTGAAACAGCAGTCCCATGTCTGCATATCAGAGTATCAAAGAGATGTTTGTATGCCTTGTTAGTTTCAGAATTGGCACTGTAGCCAACATCTGAAATTTGCATAATTATTCATCAGCAGACCAATAAATAAAACCAATGTAGCCTATATCCACAATATAGTAACGTTCTATTATTAAAATCTTTGCAATCTTGTTATTCATGATGATAAGCATGAACGTAGAGGATATTACCAAACCTAAGACTCTGGTAGTTGCTAGGAAAGAAATACTTGATAGTAGGATGTAGTGGGGAAAAAATCAAGTATTTTCATGCTATGCATGAGAGAAAACTGTAGAAGGCAATAGTTTACCTCAATAAGACAATCATGAAGAACTCAGATTCATGAAACATTTTTTACACAGAGGGAAAGGACATATATGAATATGAGCAAGAATGCTACATGAATAATGTGTACTTTCTTATTCATGATTTATATAATTTTTCCTGGGTCAGAGAATCCCAGCCTTGATATATTAGAGGTAGTTCCTACAATTCTTGGCCCAACATGTCCTTTCTACAAGTTAACTATAATCATATATATATATATATATATATATATATATATTCTTATATAATCTAAAGGTCACCAATATTCGAGGTTTTCTAAATCTAAAGGATTATTTAGCAGTTAACACTTTAATCATTTATGATAGTGGCTTCGCTTTTAAATTTTAATGTTAAGGTAAAGGTAGGGAAGTAACTGGAAAGGATAATCCATGAAGGATTCTTTATTCACTGTTATATTAGGTTAAGCAGAATAATCCAGATGCAGAAAGGCACACACTCTCTTAAGAGGACTATGGTTTGAAATGGCTTGTGTTTCTCGGAGTTACATAGTGAATAAAGGCCTGGTCTCAAGAGTGATGGTTTTAGGAAATGGTACAGAATGAAAGGCTAGTAAGATCTTTTTAAGTAATTGAAGGCACACCATTGGAAAGGATTACACAAATTGATTTTGTGTCAAGTATTTAGGAAGTCATTTGGGACAAAATTATGAATACCAACTGCTAATCCCAATTTCTATGTTTACTAGTAACAGTAAGTTATTCTGAATTAATTATAATTGGAAATGAATGATTCATATGGCAATACCCATTGGAGTAACTAAATAAAAAAAGAATGAAATATGTACTTAATATATAATACACACACACATATAGGTATTTCTGTGTAAACCTTAACAAGAAAATTCCCTCTTACATAATATCACAGTTAAAGGATCTGTTCTACATGTTATCTTGAATGGAAGAATATATTTTTATAGTTACTGTTCATATATATGTATGTGTGTGTTTATATGGGCACATAATACATATGCATTTATATATTTACATATCCAAATGTATGTACATGTGTATATATTCATGTGTACATATATACATATGCATATGCATATATGTATACATTAAGTACATAAATATATTCTCATAATCAAGGTAAACATGTAGAATTGGTCCTATGAATGTAGTATTCATATATTTGATATACAAATGTAGGTATATATATTCACATATTTAATATATATATGTGTGTGTGTGCATAATACACATATACATATATGTGCACAAATATGTGTATACATGCATGCATTTACATATGAATATATTTACATCTATACACATATTATATAAATATATTCTCACATACAAGATAAATATATAGAATAGATCTTATGACAATGGTATTAATATACTTAGTACATATGTATGGTGCTCTTTGGAGAACTTGCTCCAAGACTGTACCTAGCATATGCAAAAAAATCCAGTGTCAGTGAGAACTAAACTTTTTCTATCTGAGGGGTAGGAAAGGAGGACATGTGTTCTGATGGTAATTTCCTTTATTACTCCATCTTGAAAAATCTCTCTCCTCTTTGTCTTTACACAGTTTTGTATTCCCAACAGAGAGCTCTAGATAATATATAATTTACTTGTTGAAGTCATGTTACATGTCTTGAGTGAAAAATAAGAAGCAGAGTTATTCTGATAACACATGAGAAATCCCACTGTTTCTCTTGGACTTGGAATGTGTTATACTGACCAGGCAGCTGATGTTGCTAGGAGTGAATAACCTTGGCAATGTTTGGCTGTTGGCCAAATTCCCTGGTGAGCAGGCGGGGGGCACATAGCACTCCAGTGCTCTACACTTTCTCTAGGGACAGTGACCTTAAAGCATCCCAGAACTTAAACAGTCAGTTGGCTGAACCTAGAGTCTTGGATCATAAAACTGAGATTAGGAGTTCATGCAGAGACTTAGAGCTTGTGTCTTTAATGTCACAGAGTTTAGCAAGTAAAGAATTGGCACTAACGTTGCTTCATTCCTGACCTTGGTTCAACAACTAGACACCTGGAAATCTGTCCTTGTGTGATTCATTTACAGGGCAATTTGTCTATTTTGAATTTGTTCTGAGGTCTCAAATCAGCTAACTGTGTAAAAAAATGTTTTTGTAGCAGAGAATGCTGTTATTATGTCAGCCTGAGCTGTGAAAAATATCCTAGTATTATTATTTTTTTTCAAGACAGGGTTTCTCTGTGTAGCTTTGTGCCTTTTCTGGAACTCACTCTGTAGACCAGGCTGGCCTTAAACTCACAGAGATCTGCCTGCCTCTACCTCCAGAGTGCTACGATTAAAAGCATGCACCACCACCGCCCAGCACCTAGTATTATTTCTATTCATCAAAATTATATAGATTAAGAAGAAGTCACCTTCCTGACAGTACACAGATAAATGAGTTCAGTATATTCATGGAGAAAACATTATCAATCGATGCTGAATTGCAATAGCACATGAGAAAATTATACACAGAAGGAAACAGCATTTATAGTAGACTGTGGCTCCATAAGGCTTGCTTGATGAGGTTCCTCCATCAGAGAGTTATTCATCTGGTGGGTTGGCTTTTTGAATATCAGTTATCATATGCCATATATTCTTATGGCCTCACACACACACACACACACACACACACACACACACGCACGTGCGCGTGTGTGTGTGTGTGTGTATACTAAGCATAGACATATATTCTCACATTCAAGATAAATATATAGAACAGATCATATAACTATGGTATTTATACATTTATTACACATACATATGTATTTATATATACACAAATATATATATATATATATATATACTCACCTTCAAGATAAACATGTAGAACAAGTCTTATAACTATAGTATTAATTTAAAGGAAATTTTCTTGTTAAGGTATATACATCAATGATTAGATTATGTAATAGCAAAAATAATTTGAAACCATTGCAAACTTGAGTTTTCTTGTATGATACATTGCACAAGAAATACAAAATTTGTAAATCTATACATCAGTTGAGTATACCAGCATTATCGCTTTGCCTGTCTATAAAGCAAAAATCTACAAACCCAAGTATTAATGTATCATGTTCTAGTGTAAGTCATTAATCCTGACCTTCTATGGTACTAGTATAAAAAATGATTATTTTTTGCCAGATGATCTCTAAACAATCATATACTGATATGCTTATTGCTGAAGACAAAATTATTTCCTTAAGAAATTTTGTAGTTTTATTCTTACTTCTTTGAGTATTTTGCGTACATGAAATGAGTATATTTCTAAAAATTCAATGAGTTTTATTTGCACTATGACTATGCTTTACTTTTTTCTCCTTGTATTTTTCCCCCTGTCTTTTTGCTTTGTCTCTTTCCTGTCTTAGAAATCAGTCTTAGCAGTCACTCAGATAAGATAATGAAGAAGTGTCAGGATTTGAATCAAAACAGGAGTTGTAGCAAGCAAATTTAACAAGACTTTGTTGTCATTTTCAAAATAAAAACAGCTTTACTATTTTCTTTGAACATTAAAACTTGATGTAGATTCTTTGATATGATATTGTAATAAATGAAAGTAAAGATAAATAAAATTAAAAACAAATAAGAAACAAACTGCCCAATCATAATACTTAGAATAAGCTACTGTCTCATTAAGCGCCTCTTGTGAGCTTTGCTTTCACTCTCGAGGATGTGTTTTCTTTTGGTGGGTAATGTTGACATTCCTGTTTCTCATGGAAACCTTCTCTGATAGCTTGGAAGGACTGTCTCCTTCCTGTCTTCAGGGAGCTCAAGTCAGGGCTTCCTTGACAATTTTTACTGAATTCTGGAATGCAGACTGGATGACCCATGGCCACTTACAAGTAAGAGTGCTCTGTTCTTTACTTATACTTCTATACCCCACATTAAACCAGAGGTTCTGGGATTGCTTTTGCACTTTAGAATTGCTGGCTCTCCACTAAGTCTTTGGTGGCACATTTGGGAGCCTGGAACAAAGCTTTTTCTAAAAGCTGACTTTTAGATCCTTTGTTGTGATGTAGAGTACACTTTCTTTGGTGGAATTTTATTTTGGATTACAGAGGCTCATACCCTTTCTATTACCTGGGCCATCATGTCCCTAGTAACAAGTACAAGATAGATGAGGCATAGAGAAATCCAAGAGAACACCACACTTGGTCTGATATTCATTGTGGATAAATACAGAGTGAAATGACTTAAAATTCAAATTGAGTGCAAGGTGTATTGGTGGAGGCCTCTGATCTCAGCACTGAGAAGATGGATGCAAGAGAATTGAACAGTGTCATCTTCAGTACATAGAGAGTTTTCAATTAGTCGGTGTTACATGACTCCGTCAAAAAGAAAAAAAATACAAATTGAGGAAGATATTATTGGTTTTAGACAGAATTAATAAAGTTTTGTGATCTAAAATGGTTTTAAAACTTTTTTAGGTTAATTTAGTACTAAAATTAAGTGTGACAATGTAATAACCAAGCTTATTTTGAATTATGAGTTGTTGGCTATTGTCTGGTTTGTATCTATTTTGAGATTTGTAATTTATAATTATTCTCTTGTATAATTTAAGGCAAATATACATTGGTCCAGAATGACTTTAATGCTAATGCATCAGCATAAATAAATTATGCAAATATTCCATAGGTAGGTATAGTTGCAAATGTTATGTTTTCTACTAATTTGTTTATGGTTTAACAAAATGCTTTTAGATAAATAACATCTGTTCAGGATTTTAATTTACTAAATACATAATATTTTACACACATGTAATATATTACTCACATAATTCAAGCTGAATTTTGTAGTATTTTGTATGATTTCCTGCATTGTGGAAATGAAGGATGAGAATCCTTTGTGTGTGTGTGTGTGTGTGTGTGTGTGTGTGTGTGTGTGTGTTTGTGCACATAAGAGTGAAAGAGGGAAGGATGGAAACAATGTGTATTAATTTTGTCATTTATCCTAGATGTCACAACTATGTAATAGTGACTAGGAAAGACATCTTTTGTGATGTTATTTAAAACATCAGCTGTCATTATGTGTTCCATTTGACTCCTGGTTATGTAATTTTGGTTAGTGTAATGTCTTGAATAATCCTGCCAGGTGGTAAATTTTTCAATATGAAAAATAAACCTGTTAAATTATAGAATCCACATTTTATCTATTAGGTTGAAGTATAATTTGCTACTTTAAAACATTTAATATTGGCATTTGCATATATTTAAATACACAACTGATTTTATGCCATATTACTTGTGACTCAAGATAACTTTCATTAAGATAGACTTCAGAAGAAGACTGAAAAATGTATATATACAGGTCAACTTTATTTTCTTAGTGACTAGAGACACATTTTAATTAAGTCTGTATCTCAGAACTTACTTTTTCAGTTATTACATTTAAATTTCAATTTTCTTTTTTTCCTACATGACTGCTTTCTAAAATACTACCCAAAAAGCCCTTCAAGCACAATTTAATCTGCAAGATAGAGTAAAAGCAAAATCTTTAACAATATTTAGGGGACAGCTACAAAATGAACTTGTTGGTAGTTGGAGCTGCCCAACGTAGATCAGGGTGCCCTGAGTAAGGATTAAACAGGAGTTCTCCAGGTTTAAGTTTAGTTTATTTCTCACTGACCAGTTCAGTCTTCTTCACAGCTGGCTTGCAACAGAGATAACACAATACAACTTGAAAATTTTGAAAATATTCCTGAAAAAGACTGCATAATATTCTTTATAAATAAGTAGATCCTAATTTAAGAACACAGTAAACTTGAGAAATCACTTTATATAGATATACTACTTTATTTATCCTCAATACCATTAATTTGATAAACTGGGCATGGTAGCATATACTCATCCCCTAAGGAAGCTGAGGCATGTGCATCATTTGAACCCAAGGCTGCAGAGCCAGTCAACATACTTTCACTATCACATAGATTTACTGGCTGTGAATTTATTTAGCATTTAACTTTTAATATGGGTATGAAAAATAGTATGATTTTCAGGACTCCCGGAGCTTGGCCCAGTGCTTGGCTGTAGATCTTTGCATCTGCTTCCATCAGTTCCTGGATAAAGGCTCTTTGGATGACAATTAGGAGAGTTAACAATCTGATTACAGTAAATGGCCAATTTAGGCACCCTCTCAATTATTGCTAGGAGTTTCAGCTGGGGCCATCCTTGTGGATTCCTGGAAGTTTTCCTGGAACCAGGTTTCTCACTAATCATGAAATCCCCACCCTTGCCCCAATCAAGACATCTCTTATCATAGCTCTCCCTCTCCATCCCACCCCCAACCAGCCTCCCAGGTCTAGCCTGCTCAACCTACTCCCTCAAGTTCCTGTGCCTCCATGGCCCCCAAACTGCCCTCAGTTTATCTAGGAGATCTCTTCCATGTGTCCCTCTTAAGGGACTACATGGTATGAATTTATTCATTCATCTACACATTAGTTCTTACCAGGGATGCACAAAATATATATTGTTCCTACATTCAATGTAGAGCAATTCCTCCTAGAACATATTTCAGTTGCATGTTCAGAAGATCATGCCAATACTTTTTGCAAACCAATTGCTTCTAAATTGTCAACTATATGAAGCAGCCAAAACACAAATAAGTACAGTTTATTTCATGAAATGGGCTTGTCCCGTTAGCTACTTTGTTGTAGAGTAAATCCCTTTGTCACATATTTTGAGGAAATGTATTACCTTAGATCCTATGTTTAAGCTTCAGGATAATGAAAATGAAAGAGACTCCACAAAACGAAAGCATTTTTCTACAGTTTAGGAAGCCTTAAGTCCCTTCTAGGACTCTTGAGCTTTCATTTGATCTACAGAGATTCAGGCCTTCAGAATCCCATTGCTGTGAGTCAGTCAAGTCCATTGACCAGTCTTTACCTACTAGTGCTTGTTTCTAGAGAGCCAACGTGAGATCACTCTCATTACTGTTATCTGTCATGGAGCTGGGAAATAGTTTCATATTATTCTATACTACACAACCCTCAGGCAAGGCTTCTTTATTTACAAAATTGATCTATTCTAACGTTTCCTTTGTCTTAGTCCTTTAATCACTTATACCATTTTACATTTTAAAGTACATTCACTTTAATGGAGAGAGGCTGAACTGAATGCCTCTAAATAGTCCCTTGCTTATAAAAATATATCTAGAAAGCTGTTTTCCTAGGGTTACTATGAAAAGTCTGCTAGTAGTGTGGCTCAAGGGGACCATGTTTCATCTCAAGCTGGTAACATTACTTAGCAACATTCTACACATTTGAACTGGTTATTGAATCAAGATTGCTGATAGATGCCAAGGCCCACTCGTAAAGCTGACTTCTTAAAGGAATCCATTTTATGAGGTGGTTTGAAAGAAGTTTCAATGAAGACCACTGGTTATTACAGTTGCCCTTTTGCAGCTAATGTCTGAAATGTTAAGGGAGAATGAAGCAGAATTGGATCAGAAGAATCTCCATTTATGAAATAACTATATCTTGGCCAGTCTAACTGAGAATTCTAGGGCATTAATTAACTGATGAAGAGCCTTTGGTAGTCAGAAAAGCTATGAATCAGTTTAAGTCTATAAAGTGAGGACATGACTGCTCCAAGGTGTGGTTGAAGAGAAGTGTTTTATTAGAGATATGAGAGCACAGTCAGAAGCATGTGGAGGAGTCCAGAGCAGGGAAAGAAAGTAGTAGACTAAACATGGCCGGTAGACTGAGGCAGGCCATCAGAGGAGGGAGTGGTGCAAGTAAGGAAGAGAAGACAGACCAAAGAGGAAAGCAGGCCAAAAGAGAAGACCAGGAGACAAGAACATGTATAGCCAAAAGGATTAGGGTTATACTGGACTAAGAACCTGGCGCAAGGTAATCCCATGAAGTGGAGAAGTTGATGGTAGGGCGATAGACAGAAAGAGCTGAGAGAAGCCAGGAGGCCAGCATGGACTCTGTAACAGGTACTTGCAATGCTGGAAGAAACTGGAGGCCAGCCTGTGTTTTCGTATGCTAATATCCATCATAGTTAGCCATTTGTCCTGATTTCCTTTGGACCTGACAATGTCTAAGTAATGAGTCCAGATTGGATTGTCAAAACAGAGAATTCATTCATCTCCCTAACTTAACAAAGGTCTGGGACCAGATTGCAGCATTTAGGATACAGTTTAGCAATAGTAAGTTCCTTTGCCTTAAAAATCAAGCAATTGGTCAAGAGGAAAACAAATGAGGAATATTGTGAATCTTGATTTTGTTTTTGAAAAGTGATTATCAGTCTAATCATACATATTAGGGAATACAATGAGATGAGTTTATACAGAAAAACAGTGTAAAAACATCAAAGTAAGTATTCTGTGACCTCAGATTTTAATTTTTAATTTAAGATATAATTATTTAACATATGATTATATTATATTAAAGATATAATTATTTAATACATGATTATGTTGTATTATAATATATTTAAGACATAATTATTAGACATAACTTGAGATACAATGTAATATCTCAAGACATGTTTAAATGTCCATTGAGCAAATGACAGAAATTAAAGTTGTCTTCTTCTAATCATTAGTTTGCATTTGGAGCTTCCAGCTTTCATTTAAAAAGAAAATCAGCAAGTCTCATATCCAGTTCTGCAGCAGAACACCCTTGGCACTCTTACTTACTCCCTGCCCCCATCTCCTTTGGGTGCCACAGATCTTTCTCTTCTAACTTCTTTCACTTGATGTGTTATATTGTTTTATCCTAGACCTCAATCCTAGCAGACACCTCCTCCTAACACAAAAGCTACTCCTGCCAGGGAGGGAGGGAGGCTGACTGTAGATCTTCACCTTTTCTTCTGCTCCTCCAGATCCAATTCCCCCAGTCTCATATACAGCTCTATAACAAAACCCGTGCTGCCTTCTCCCTCTCCATTCTGACACCATCTTCAGTGGACCACAAAGATCTTCAGCCGTTCTTCATCTATCTTATCCCATCATCACAGCCTCCAACACCAGCAGGCATTCACTGGGAGCACACTATCTGAGCCAACCAGAGAAATAAGTAAGCTCAATGAAGACCTTCACCATCCCTCCTCTCCTCAAAATTCAATCTCCTAGTACATTCCTAGCTCTCCTACAGAACACTTGATGTAGCCTTTTCCCCACAAGCTGTCCATCTCCTGTGAATCCAACAGACCTCCCGCTCATAACCTTCCTCTCCCTGACCCACTGCTTTATTATAGGCCCCAACTTCAGTAGACACCCTTGTTTAACCCACAGACCATTCCTGACAGGGAAGCAGGGAGGCTGACTGCAGTTCTTTGCCTCTCCTGTTTCTCCAGATCCAATCCTCTAGTCTCATCACCAACTCTGCAGGAGAACATCCATGGCAGTCTTCCCTGACCCCCTTCCCCATCTCTTTTGGATCCTAAACTGATCTTCCCTTTCTTAACTCCCTCCCTTGACTTCCTCCTTTATCCCAGCCCCCAACTTTAGCAGGCATCTCCTACTGACCCACAGGTCACTGGTGCAAGGGAAGCAGGCAGGTTGCACATCTTTGGGTCTCTTTAAGATCCTCAAGATACAATTCATCATGTCTCAACTCCAGCTTTGAAGCAGAAAACATTCTGTGGTCTCTCTTTCCTTCCTGACCCATTCCCAATGGATCACAAAGATCTCCTCCAACTTTCCTTCCCCCAACTACTCAAGCCCCTCTTTCTTTGCTGGATCTTCATGTGGTTTCGGTATAAGAATAGCTGTGACCTCATAAAATGAACTGGACAATGTTCCTACTCTTTCTATTATATGGAAGAGTTTGAGAAGTATTAACATTAACTCTTCCTTGATAATCTGGTAGAATTTTGTATACATTATCGGAGGAGAGAGACACTGCAGCCACCGCCAGGACAAGCAGCATGTAAAGACTCTGGTAAGCCACCAGCCACGTGGCAAGGTATAGATTTATAAAAATGGGTTAATTTAAGATAAAAGAACAGTTAGCAAGGAGCCTGCCACGGCCATACAGTTTATAAGTGGTATAAGCGTCTGAGTGATTATTTTATAAGTGGATTGTGGGACTGCGGGGCTTGGGGAACCTGGAGAGAAGCCCTCCAGCAACACATTATCTGGCCCTGGACTTTTCTTAGATGAGAGACTTTTGATGATTGCTTCTTTTTCACTAGGGTTATAGTTCTGTTTAAGTTGCAGTTGCTTATATGATCTTGATTTAACTTTGGTCATGGTAAGCATTGAGAAAATTATTCCTTTCTTTTAGATTTTCCAATTTGTTGGAGTGCAGGTTTTTAAAATATGTCCTTATTGTTGACTTTCACCAACCTATGCAGATCTGTGTTTGGGAGACCTAGGATCTGAGGTACTGAAAGAATAGGGTAGCATATTGTGTAATACTGTAGACAACCTTACTTCATTTTCAGTGGACTTTTATTCACAAATGTAACAAAGAAAGCAGTGATCCAAGGAAGGTTGTTTGAGTTCAGAAAAATATGATGAGTAATGCATGATTAGAAAAACATGTAAATAAATATCAGTAAGCACATACTAAATATTAACAGTGCAGCCCTTTCCTAGAACTTTCTCGGGGCTGATCATTAACACAACTGCCTGTATGAACTTAGATTATATCTAGGAAAGTATTAAACCAATGTAGAAGTTCATATCTAAAATTAAGGTTACACTGACCAGATTGCATTCTATAACTATTTCTGACATCCAACATGGATAAATATGTCTTATAAATTACATGTAAATAGTTAACAGAGAAGGTATGAAAAGAACAATCTGGGAACAAAATGCACTTGAGGTAAAGGCCTTCTGCCTTTTTTTTCCTGGAGCTTCATTCACAGTTCCCCAAAGCATTGTCCACCATCCATCTTTCTTTTGACCGTGTTCTATACTTATGATTCACTGGATTGTCTTTGGGCATGTAGCTATGCCTCCTCTTCATAATTCCTTTTTGTTAATTTACACATATTCACTCTGCCATTTAGTTAATTTGGGTGAGGTTTGGTCAATTATTGGTTTTCTCAAAGAATCAACACTTTGTTTTACTGATTTTTTTGTATTGTTTTTGTTGTGCTTTTTGATTGATTTCAACCCTGAAACTATTTCTTGCCATCTATTGCTTTTGTGTTTGATTTCTTCTTTTTGTTTTAGATCTTCCAGAAGTGCTGTTAAGTTTGTCACTCATGCTATAAACTTGCCTCTTAGAACTTCCTCATTTTGTCCCATAAGTTTTGATATGATGTGTTTATTTTCATTCTATTCTAGGAAGTCTTTAATTGATGTCTTGACCCATTTTTCATTCAATCTTAAGTTGATAAGTTTCCATGAATGTGTAAGCTTGCTATTGTTATTGATATCATGCTACTACTACTACTACTACTACTACTACTACTACTACTACTACTATGTAGTGGGTAGCCATTCCAGCTTAGATCTGGAAGTTCCAACCCCCATTGAGACTGGCAACTGTCACGCCTATGAGGCGGGGCCAGGGGAGGTACCTGGAGACCATAGAGTTTTTTTTTTTTTTTTGGTTGTTACTTAGTTTATTAAAAATAGATTCTTCTCTCATAAAATACATTCCAACTACATTTTCCCTTCCCTTCACTCCTTCCAGGCTCCCACAACCCTTCCCTGCCTCCAAATCCACTCCCTCTCTGTTTCCCTTCAGAGGAGATCAGGCCTCTAAGAGAAAACAATCAAATATGACAAAACTAGGTACAATATGACAAGAGAAAAGCCCTCACATTGAGGATCAAAATAAATCTTACTAACTTATTTTGATTATCGTTCCAAATTCCTTTGGGCATATGGTTCCACCATTCAAAAATGAAAGAAGACTATCTTAAAGGAGTGAAAAAAATAATCAAAGTCACCTTGAGTTTTTAACCAGAAAGTCTAGACAGCTGGTAAATCAATCATAGTTTCCGTAGAAAATTGATTAAGGCAGTTATGTTGGTGTCATGAAAGCAACGTTTTGATGAAGTCATTCTCCATTTCCGTGATTTGATGTTTAATGTGATGTAACACTGTAGCAATCACAAAGATCAAAGAAATTCATCATCTTTGAAATAAAAAATCAGGTGTATTAAAACTTAGAAACATGGATGCAAAAAAAAAAAAAAAATCCAGCAAGACTGCATAAACCTTTAACAATTACAGAATCTTGACAGGAAATACAAGTTTTCCTTATGACTGACAGACAAAAATCTGTGAAAGAGCAATATTATAGAGGTAGGGTTCAGAGTACTGAGAAATTATGAATAATCCTAAAGGATATGAGTAATTTATGAATGAATCCCATGATGTCCTCAGTTTGAGTTGATGCTCTTTTCCCGTGTTTGAAACATCTTTCTTAACTGTTTTGTTCAAATTCAGTTAAATGCAGAAGAAATATTTCATGAAAAATTTTATCACTACTTTTTTTTCAAAATTTTTAAAAGATTTTATTTAGAAACTTATACAGATTAAATATTTAACATCCCTAGTATTATACATTCATTTTATTTTTTCACTAACAGTATACAGCATTAAGCAAGCACAGTGGCATAAGCCTGTAATCATAACATTTGGAAGGCTAAGACAGGAGGCTCAGGTACTGCAGGAGTCAGACAAAAAGTGAGTTCAAGACCAACCTGGGCTACAAGAGGCCCTGTTATGAGGGTCAGGACAGGTGGCAATATGCACTACAATATGTGTTTTTGTTATTGCTGTTGTTTCTTAAAGTATATGATATAAAGAAATTAAATTTCCCCAAATGCCATGTCTTTAAATCTTTTTTTTCCCTTTTATTTTATTTTACAGTACCATTCAGTTCTAAATATCAGCCATGGATTCCCTTGTTCTCCCCCCTCCTGCCCCCCTCCCCTTCCCCCCAGCCCACCCCCCATTCCCACTTCCTCCAGGGCAAAGCCTCCCCCCAGGACTGAGATTGACTTGGTATGTACTCACTCATAGGAGGATACTAGAAGTGGAACAAGGATGACTGGACTGCTACTCACATCACCAGGGAGGCTACCTGGAAAACAGGACCCCAAGAAAGACACAAGGATCACCCAATGACGGAGAAATGGCTGAGATCTACATGAACAACCTGGACATGAGTGGGGGTAATGAAGGGCGAGGGTCGAGGGAAAGAGAGCCTGTGGGAGCGGGAGATCCCAGCTGGATCAAGAACAGAGAGGGAGAACAAGGAATAGGAGACCATGGTAAATGAAGACCACATGAGAAAAGGAAGAAACAAAGTGCTAGAGAGGCCCACAGAAATCCACAATGATACCCCCACAATAGACTACTGGCAATGGTCGAGAGACAGCTGGAACTGACCTACTCTGGTGATGGGATGGCCAAACACCCTAACAGTCATGCCAGAAACCCCATCCAAGGACTGAGGGATCTGGTTGCAGACATCCACAGCTAGGTCCCGGGTGGAGCTCCGGGAGTCTAATTAGCGAGAAAGAGGAGGGTTTATATGAGCGAAAATTGTTGAGACCAAGGTTGGATAAAGCACAGGGGCAAAGAGGCCAAACGAATGGAAACACATGAACTATGAACCAAAGGCTAAGGGGCCCCCAACTGGATCAGGCCCTCTGAATAGGTGAGACAGTTGATTGGCTGAATTTTTTTTTTTTTTTTTTTTTTTTTTGGTTTTTCGAGACAGAGTTTCTCTGCATAGCTTTGTGCCTTTCCTGGAGCTCACCTTTAATCCCAGCACTTGGGAGGCAGGGCCAGGCGGATCTCTGTGAGTTCAGGCTTAATCTGTTTGGGAGGCATCTAGGCAGTGGTACCGGGTCCTGTGCTCATTGCATGAGTTGGCTGTTTATCACTACTTTTAACACCTGAAAATGATCTTCTAATTGTTTCTCTTATCTAAATTTTCTTTTTTTTCTTTTTGTTTTTTTTTCTTATCTAAATTTTCTAACACTAAAAGTCTTAATACTATATCGTATTTGCTGCTATGAGAAACATGGGGCTAAATATTTTTAACATTTTTGTTGGGAGATGGGATGGGAAGAAAAGCTTAGGAAACAACCATTTTCTAACTATAGTATTGTAAACAACAGCTATTTTTCCTGTATCCTTATTAGTAATTGTCCTTGATTTAAGAAGGCTAAAAAGAATGTTAAAAACATAGTTGATTATAGTTTTTCTTTGAAAAGACCTGATATTATCTTCATTCAAGGCGATCCATAAACTGGATCAAATATAGGAATTGATCTAGAGACCATTAGTAACAACTTCCAATAATTGGATAGATTTCTGTATACTTAACTTAGAGAATTCCTCATACCATATTAGAAAGAATTAGTCTATGGACTTCTTGTCCATTTCATTTCATATATATGAATGTAAAATTAGCCTGTAATGTCATATGTTCATGTAAGTTTGACATATATTATTTTTGAAGTTGAGGGCTAGGCTATGTTGCAAGGCCTAGAGTCTAAGTACCAGCCCTTTTTGTAATAAAACAGAGGAGTGATTATTACATGGATTACCAGGATTAGAACAGTATAATAGATTTAGTAATTTGTTAGTCTTGTTTTTTTATCTCATTGTTTTTTTATTTTTATTTTATTTTATTTTATTTTATTTTATTTTACAATACAATTCAGTTCTACATATCAGCCACGGATTCCCTTGTTCTCCCCCTTCCTGCCCCCCTCCCCTTCCCCCCAGAAC
>NC_134871.1:21635000-21650000 GCF_049852395.1 Peromyscus maniculatus bairdii
TGCTGCTTTTGGATGGGAACGTATTGTTACTGTTACTATATGACAGAGTACTAAATATATTGATCACTAAGAATGATGTGAAGTTGGGCTTTGAATTTTTAAATGTTGAGACTGGTAAATAAATCTATCAAATACTAGTTTTGTTAAATGTACTTTGAAGTTACTAATTACTTCAGGGATTTGGGGTCCATCATCTGTAGTTTAGAAGCTGAAGTATCTTATTCTTATTCACACGTTTGTTTTTCTCATGTAGTATGTGCTATAATCATACAGACCTCCAGTAGTAACTCGAATTCTAAAGAAATCGGAGAGGGGCCAAAGACTCTTGTCAAGAGAAGGTTCAATCATGGTTGACGGATAAGAGGTCAGGTATGTGAACTGATGGAGGTATCAGAGGAACTGCCCACAGATGGGCTCTGTGCATAAAGCTCCTCCTCTCCTCTCTCTTTCTTCCTCCCTCCATCCCTCCTTCCCTCTTCTCCCTTCCTCTTTCCTTTTTAAAACAGAATCTATCTCAATAGGTAGCCTATGCTGAGGTGCCCTGGTGTTTAGAACCCTCCTGCCTCAATATCTTGAGTGCTGGGTTTGTGGATGGCAGGGCCGTCCCATGACCACAGCCTTCCTAGTGTGGTTTCAGTGGTCTTTGGTGTCCGAGCACTGAAAATCAGACTTGTATGTCACAGAACGTGTCATGAGAACTTAAACTCCTGATCTCTAAAACCCAGGCTTTGAATCCCTAGCAGACCATCAGGTAACAGCGCCTGGCCTGGTAGAGATCACAGCTAATTCCAGGTACCTTAGAGCCTCCCTGCTTGCTTTGCCAATGGGAAGCCCTGAGAGAGGAGCGCTTCTTAGGTGGGTCCTACTCAGGTGTGTTGGAGATGATCCCAATACATTCAGAAATTACTTACCTACTGAGATCAGGCCATGCTTGTTGAATGAATATAGTAAAAAGGTTTGGCGCTGCCCACAGCAATTGTGTCAAGAGAAAACTCTTCTTAGGTGGTGTATAAAACTTGTAAAAATGGTCTTGGTGCCTAATACAATTCTGAAGCATCAACATTTTATATCTTAGATTTACCCAAGTGTTCAAGACAAAAGGGTTTTCCATATTCAAATGCCTATAAAGAGAGGAAAAACAATATTTGGACAATTATGTAAAGGGTTTATGACTGTCTCCAGATGGACTGAGAAGGGAAGGGCTAGGAGCACAGGTGATGTGTGTATGTACCTGAGATGACTCCTAAAGTTCATCCAGGCACAGTGACTAATTATTAAAACAGAACAAGGGCTGTTTGCCTATTCTACATAGATATGCTAAATCATAAACTAAGCAGAATTTAAATGCTCTGCACTGACAGAGGGGGAAAATATGTACATGAGCTTTAAAATATGCATGTAGTCACCACAAACAACCAACTGTTTCCTGTTTATGACAAAGGAGTAAATAATCCATTGATCTGGCAGCAGGGCACCTGCTTCACAACCAGCTCCATATCAGTAGTCCCTGAACCCTCATTATTTTTCCTCAATTAAAGTTCATAGTCTCAGAAAGTCTGTGCTGAGCAGATGTACAACTGTTCTTGACGACGGAACACAGAAGAATCACAAATTTAGAAAACTACTGCCATTTCATAAACCCCAGAATCACATCATTTGTTGTGGGTAAAAAACATTACAAACAGTATGTCTCTTTTATGGGCTGAGAAGCCGGCACATTACAGAGAAGAATATTAAAGTTCAAAACTGTCACATGAGCAGTACATTATGAATACAGTAATGCATTTTTTTATGATTCAAATAATGGTTACTGAAATGAAAAAAATAAAGTCTTCAGTGGGTTATAATGTAAAAATTGTGACTGAGAATTAGACAAAATTGGAAATATGAGAAAAACCACACACAAAGTAATGATCTAGAGAGAACTACAAAATGCAATAACAAATGCATTTCAGAAATACGGATCCTACTAATGTTACTTTTATTTTCATCTTTTGCATAATTTTGAATCCTATGAGCACTGATCATTAAGGCAAGCCATTTAAATACTAAGTGCAGAAAAGATCTAGCTTCAAATACAACCGAGAGACACTTGGCTGAAGAACTTAAAAAAAATCTACCTAAGGTTAAATACCATAGCATCATCCATTTAGGAAGCTGCATAAATACAGCTTCCATCATTCATATACCTCCCTTTGTGTTTAAGAAAATAAGGAGGGAAGGTAAATGGCCACGGAGATGGTTATTTCCATTTTTACTTTCTAAATGTTATCTCAATGAGAGATTGGAAACCACATTTCGCAGTAAATATGACGAAGTTTCTCTACATTTTGTGGCTCCTTCTCTTCCAAGCATCATTCCGACTGCACAGTGTGTGTTTCATGGAATGTGGCACACTGCAAGTCTTGCGGTCAGCGTGTATGCTTACAGAATCCATGGCTACACCTGTCCTTTTACTTTTCCAGGGAGGAGTGTCTTATTGTATGATGCTGCTACATGCACTCTTTCCAATATGACTTAAAGCTTTCCTACTACCAAGAAGGTCACTATACCTACCAATTAAGAGAAATATTTTTAGACTCTGTTATCATTGTTGTTACTAATTTAATTACGTGGTACAGTATGATGGTTTGTTGGCCAAACAGACTCTTGAAAACTATTTCCATTTTTCTCTGTAATCCTGACACCATTTGTGAAGACAGGCATACATCAGCACTGATCATTAATAAAAAATGTTTGAACCCTTACAGTGTGATTAGTGGTTGGGAAGTATTTTCATTCCTTACATTCTCTTATTACTTTATTTCTGGTTAATCCAGGGGGATCTTGGGAAGCCTGAGAGGAAAAGCCACCTTGCTTTTGCTTAGAAGTCTACATGCTGCACTGTAATTCAGTCATGAGATGCCTGGCTAAGAACACATTTTCCTGAAGACAAAGAGTAGTGTTAAAATACCCTGGCACCGAGAGAGCCAAAGCTCCCTAGTGCTGTTCCAGTGTAATCCTGCTTTCATGAAAATCCTGTGTGTATGTTTGCCCCAAAACTGGACTTCTTGCATTTACATTTAAGACCTCACAGCTGCTTCTAACATGCATTCTACCAGTGTCTCTTTTGGCAATGTTGAGTGAGTTGTGAGCATTATTCTTGTTCATTTCCCGCCGTTAAAAACAGTGCAAAGTATATCAGCTAATAAAACATCATCAAAATTGACATGTGAAGGAGGATATGGGATGAAAATATATAATGTTGCAAGTAACCCCAATAACACGAAAGACTAATTTTTCAACACATACCTCTAAGATACATGCATATTAAAATATTTTAAAGATATTTATATTAATATAGTTCACTAACTGTGAGTAATATTGATTTCAAAATGGAAAATATAACCCAATTTTGCCTACTAGTTCTAAAATTAGAAATAGATACTTTCCCATATAGATGGTTGGTAAATTTTTTTTAATTACTGACTTAAGCAATTTTGATGCAACTGAAACAGATATGCAAGTAGCTGAAAGTATGATGCTGGAAATGGCTGGGTTTCTGCAGACAGGTAGATATAACAAAGAAAAATGCCTGTGTATATCATTGTAGGACCGTCAGTAGGTATATGAGTTGCCTAAACTTCTTCAGACAGCTTCTGAATCATAAAGTACAGATATAATTTGGTCTACGAGGACTTTTAGGGATTTCAATAAAATGGCATGAAGTCTTGAACTTAGTATGCAGTAAATATTAATCTCAGTTATCCTTTCTTGTTTTGGACAAAACACCAACAAATGCAAATGTGTCGTCTTTGGTTTTCCGACTTCCCACCCATTGTAATGGCCCAGCACAAATCTTACAAACTCTTGATTTTTTTCCCTAAAGTATTTGATATGCCCACTCAAATTTTCTGTTGTTGGCCTTGATTCTAGGTTGGTAATGTCTAGAGATGGCAGTACGTCATATTCCTGGCAAGCCAGAGTCCTCTTTCTACCCTTCGCTAGTCTTCTTTCCTTTCTTTCTCTCCTCCTCCTCCTTCTTCTTCTCCCCTCCCTCTCAGCTCTCCTTCTTCCTCTTCTTGTCTCCTTGCCTCCCTCCTTCTCTCTTACTCCTGTCTATGGTAAAAAGCAGGCTGTTTGTTCCAGCAAACAGTCCTCCGCCAGGCACAGAGAGAGGAAGAAGTATTTAAGTGTTCCCCAAGGCCAGCAGGAGCTCAGGCTTCTCAAGGGAGAAGGATGTAAGGTAGGAGGGTACTCAGGGAGGAGCTGATACAGGTTCCCAGGAAACAGCTTCTCCTTTTGACCCTCAAATGTATGTTTGAGAAACGGGTGCTATTTATTAGGCTTGTTTAAAGAAATAGTTCTCAATGCTCATTGTGTGCCCAAGAAACTTCGCTTCTATTGTTTCTTCTGAAATCTCTGTTCATTTTCCTGGAGATATGTCCTCTCTGATAGTTTTGCCTTCTGTATACCACAGAGACACATACAAAAAAAGTTCCCCTTTTATATTTTAGCTTTAAAAATTATTAGGGATAATTTTAATATTCTCTTTCAAAACCCCAAAATTCGTTTCTCCATTTTGCACTTTTTAACTAGACAAGTACAGAAAGGTTTGCGCTCTCTAATTTTGCCTTGCCCTTGCCTAATACTAACACTAAAACTAATCTTCACTGGAAGAGAGACCAAAGGAAAAGGAGGGGACACTGACTGTCAGTGATGATCAGAGAAGCCCAGTGTGTGAAAAAAGCCAGTACGCCTCATCCCTGCCCACCTGGGCCTGTCAGCTCCGGTCGGTACTGTCTCCTTGGTTTTTAAGTGGTTCAGTGTCAAGAAAATAAAGGCTTACTGGGTTAAACATTATTCCCTTAAATGATGAAAGATGAAGTCCTGGGGATCATTTAAAATTAACTTCCTCCTTCTGGCTGGTTGTTTAGGTAAAACTGGCAGTTATATCAAGGCATCATGCTATAGCAACTGAGTGTAACATGATCACGTGACAGTTACTAATGCAAGCAAAATGGTGACATTGGCTTAGTATTCAAATTGTCAAGAACCTCAACATTACATTAAAAATAGCAAGCAATTTCAAAGAAATCCTCTACTTGGAAAAGTCTTCTCATTAGAGTGAGGCAAGAAATGTATCACAAAAATCAAACAAAGGGCTCACAGAAACGGCTCATTCGGTTTCCAAAAGACCCTCAGCATTTTGTGTTTGCTGTCAAAACAACCAACCAAACAAAACGCAAGAACCAAATCAAACAACAACAACAAAAAACCCAAATGCAGAGACTACAAATGTAAGAGTAATTAAGTCATGCTGTACAAGCGCTTCAGAAATTTAGCTTGCGCAAAAGGAATGCATCCACAGTCACACTTTGGCCAAGTGTTAAACTAGCAAACAAAACACACGCTTTTTCAGATTTAAAATTATTTAAAATTATTGTGCTTGGTTTAGAGCTTTCCTTTACAATGACCATAATTGCTTAAAATATTTAACTGCCTATCCCTACTATTATTATAAATAATTTTATAAAAATATCACCTAAGTAAACCGAGGAGAACATCCAAATTGTCTAGATAGCTATAGCTTTATCCCTCCCATGTTTATCATTGGCATTGTGTGTCCTCTGTTTCACAACCAGTAGTTACACATTAATAACGAGAGATCATCTTATATAAAGTTTATAGAAATTGTATTCAAGCACAAATATATTGTTGCTACATTGTGACCAATGACAGAGAAAACATCATCCCCCCAATACAAATGCCTCCATGCTACTGCCAAGCTGCAGCACTGAAGTACACTGAGCAAGTTGAGTGTCATTTAAACTTGCCAACTGCTAAAGGAACTCAAACAAAATATTAAGTCACCCTGCATCTGTGAGAATGTGTGAATTGGTTCTACTGAGAAACTCTTATTTTCTGCTCTGCAATACTAATGCCTCATGCAAGAGGTCTAAGGATTTCTTCAGCATCACCTCCTTTGTACCAGTGTTACCACACTGGTATATTTAACAGAGACATTTACATGCTTTGCATTTTAAGTGCCTTGAAACTCCAAGCAGAGAGCTTGCACATTTCCGCCGCACCATCAGATGTAATGAGTTATGGTACTATCGGCATGTTGATAAGCTATAGCCCAAAGAAGAACAAGAAGGAAGTATAAAAAATATGGCCAGAGGATGGGATAAAATTATCAGCTAGTGTGTTTTCCTGTTTGGTTTTAATCTACATTTAATTAAATTCTTATCTTCTGTGTACTTATGGTCGCATTTGAATGGCGAGACTGCATTCATTATGAATGGTAAAACTTAACTCAGAGAACATTACATGTGGCTTCTTTAAAAAAGAGAAAGAGAAAAGCGTTGTCTTTATTCTGTGCTCTCAGGCCTCATAAATGGGGTGGGGTGGGGGGAACCAGTCTCTCTTAGGTCAAGTGCTGTAGCACTTAACCTTTGGGTTAACTGACTGAGAAATTTGGGTTTAGCTAAAAATTTTAATCCTACTTTTTTTTTTTTATTTTTGCAATTTGTAAATGTTGTTATCAAATCCTGAGGCTGAACAGAGCTGGCAGAGGCAGGCAATGAAGTGCGTTAAGGAAATGCCTTCTCCATTCTCAAAACTGGAGATGATAACAGGAAGTTTTTATTAGTATTGCAAAACGTGTGCATTAGTCTGCATCCTTAATTATTAAAACCATTGCATCCCCTTGTCTTTATATGCTGAAATAAAAAATGCTTTAATTGCCATTTAAAGGTTCCTCCCACCGCCATCATGGACCCTTTGAGTTCATTCAAGCATTCATATATTTCAAAGAAAACTAAAATGTTTTGAACGTCACATTAATGTTGTAGGGGAGGAAAGGCAAATAGAGGCCGCACTCTTCAGCTAACACTTGGAGCGGGAACAACAAATGTGATGTCTTGGGGGTGACGGAGTGGGTGTGACAGTCACTGGAGGGACACAGAGGCAACGCGTTTTTCAGTTTTAGCTTGTGGACCTTTTGCTGAACAACTGGGGTCTGAAATGGGATTCTTTGTTCCCACTGACTGAAAGTCATCAAAACAACGAAAACAAGAACAAGGGGGAAAAAATAAAACATAAACCTTATCTGGTAACTTTGCAAGATTTTTTCATAAATATCTACCAAAATAACACAAAATATCACTTTCATATTTGTAAAATGTTTTTATTTAGCTCTGCAGTGTGAAAGATTGGACCAAAGGCATGTGGCATACTAGACTAGGGCTTCTACCACTGAATATGGCACTTACATAGGTTTTTATTTTATAAGCAAACACTGTCTAGTACCTGTATGCCAATGAAACAAGAACATTGCAGATGTCATCGGACTACAACTGGATAATATTAACATTATCATTCAAACACTTGACTTTAGATAGTTTTGACTAATTAGTTGCAATTACCAGTGGTTTATTTTATCCAAATAATCCCTGTCACAAATAACTCAGGACTAATGTATCATTCTACACCAACAGTTTTGCTTTGAAAGGAGCTGTAAAATCCTCAGAATTTTGGCCAAGAAGTCTCTATGTTGGCCTACTAGAGAATAGCTTTGCTCATAATACACTCTAAGGACTATCTAATAAGCCAAAATGCATACAGAGACTCCAAATGATTGAAAGACTTTTAGGCAACATACATAACAATTTCTAAGTCTTAGCACTGTTATTTTGCAGAGCACTCATCCTGCTCAGTAGATGGAATTGCTGTTCTTCTGTGCATAATTGGACATAAAATCACAACTGGGATGATTTTTTTAAAATGTGACAATTCTGCAACATTAAGCCTTTTAAAAAGTATTCTTCTCTGGGCTAAGCATGCTAAAATATTCATAAAATGCTATAAAGTTGAGGGGATAAAACATACCCTATTATGAGAAGTTATTATTCATAACCATGTTTTTTATAATGTGTAACACATACTTTCAAATAAAATTGGTATGTGTTTTGTCTTAATAATTATTATTATATTCTCAAGAGTACTTTTGTATGTATCCTCAAGTGTGGTTATAATATTTATTTTTATCTTAGCAAATCCATGCAGGAGATATATATGTATAATAAGAAGATATGTGTGCTGCTTTTACTTAAAGAACTGAAAGGTTCAAGATATTAAGCATAAGATAACATCCAGTTCAGCAAACACCTCTGACAAATGTTAAGTGAACTGCATTTCCTCACAGGCAGCCCTCTGAAGTCTTCCTCAGATGGAGGTGAGATGCAGTCTCTTCATAGGAGTAAATCATAGCAGGCCAGTATTGTAATACTGTTGTTGGCTAGGGGTTACTGAGTATAAGGATACACTGAAAACAAGGGAGCTGACTGCAGGAGAAGGACATTCAGGTGAGATATGAGGAGTAAGATGTAATGATGTGGTTCTTAATAAGCTTTAGACTGGGAACTTCCCCAGCACACGGGAGCCCACTACCTATGGTGGGACACCTTGCACAGCCTCAAGGCAGCAGGGAGGGGCTTGGTCCTGCCTCAACTGAATGTACCAGGCCCTCCTGACTCCTCATGGGAGGCCTTACCTTGTCGGAGGAGGACATGGGGGCCATGTTGCGGGGAGAAGGCGGGGGGGGGTGTTGGAGGAGGGAAGAGATGGGAGTCTGTGGCTAATATGTAAAATGAATAAAAAGTTTCTTAATAATAAAAAAAAATAGACTTTAGGCTGGTATCTGGGAGGAATTTGGAAAACTTTGGTCTTGCGGGGCCACAAGAATGTTATAGAGATTCAGCTGGATATTAAAGCTATACCTGGAAATTTCAAAGTATTTTTCTCTGGAAAGCCATTTATTATTAAATATTTGGTGTTACCCAGTTTTTAATATTTCAGCTGGCTTCTGCTATGAAATCCTTGTGTCCCTAATACTGTAGACCATTGGCAAATAGCTAAGCTCAGGCCCTGTTCCATTAGGTAGTAACTCCCCCGCTGAGCCTGAGAGGCTCCTGGATGTTTTGTTTCTTGTGCAAATGAAGCCCAGACCATCCTCTTCCTTCAGGCCTAGGGGCATGGCAGAGAGATTGACTGAGGACAGTAGGATGTTTAACATAACCAGGGGCAGTGAGGACCGCTGTGGAATTCCAGAGGTGGACACAGAACCGCATGGCCTGATAGAAGAGAGGAAGACAGAGGTTCAGTAGAGGGTAAAGCAGATCTCTTGTGGGGTTTATCAGGGCCAGGGGTAAGGAGCCAGGAAGGGGAGATGGAGGATGAAGGAACAGAAGAAGAAGATAGGTGAAAAGCATAGAAGCTTACCAAAACTATGAGGACAGGAAAAGTGGGCACGGAGAGGAGCTGAATGTGAGGACAGAGTTGAAACTGTGTCGATAGAATTGACCTAGAAGAATAAACAGGAATCCAGGCTTGGTGTGTCCTGCTAGATATCTGCAGAGGGGCTCACTCTCACAGTTACTAAAGAACTTACTAATGTCAGCAAGGAGCTGCTGTCTCCCTGGGACTTTGGACTTTGTTACCCTTGAATACCAGTAAAAATTGACATGGCGTCTCCTTGTGACTGCCTTAGCCCTACACTTGACATACTCTCCCGTGTCTGCCTCACTGGACATTCCTTAGTTTCCCCATTCAGTCCTTCCTCTGGACCTATCTATCACTCTTCTTCTGCTTTGTCTTGCCCAGCCTCTGTGAGCTGCTTTGCTTCCCAATGTGCTTTGAAGATGTCCACATTATCTTTTCCTCGATCTTCTCTAGACTGTCTTAAACATCCCTTTCTCAGGGGGGTCTGCTTTCTGGATACTATGAGAGACTGCAAATCGCTTTCCTGTTTTATTTTCCTTTCTGCACTATTTTTCTCTATAACATTTCTTGCTGTTTACCATATTTGCATCAAGAGCATTTACTTACTTATCATCTCCCCCTTACAGAATATCCCCCCAAAGGGAAACACATTTGCTTGCTGCTGTGTTTGGTGCTTTGGGTAATGTCTTGCTTATAGTATGCATGAAGCAAGTGTTTATTAAATAAAGAACCAAAGCAGAGCAATACTCTAACTTTTTACTGTCCCATATATTTTATAATACAAATAAATTGTTTTCTATTTTCCGTGACCTTAATTATACTTGTATAATAATTTGCTAGTGTTCTGGTATTTTAGAAATATAAAATCAGACACCCATAATTTAAGCTAATTTTACAGCATTATTTAGCTTTAGGACGTATTTCTGTGCAATGAATACAATTTACCACCATCTTTCTCCCGCTTTAGTCTTCACATTGCATTAAAATAAGCACTACTGTGCCATTGGTAACAGTAACAAAAAGCTCTCAATATATAGATTAATTCCTTTTGTGTCTTTCTTCCTCCTATGTGTGTTATTTAGCCTTGTTAGAAGAGAAGGAAGAAGGCAAAAGTGCGTCTGTGGAATACTTTATTTTCAGTTAAACAGACCCAGGTGAGGCGGAAGGCTCATTGTTGTGCAATCGCTGCTATTTCTGATTTTGACTTTGACTATCTAGGAAGCCTGGGATAAAATTTAGATTCGCACACAATAGGATGTGTGCGGCTTGCCCTGCAGTCAGGAGCAATGGTTCGGCCAGAGTCTGTCTGCCTGAATTTACCTCGGCTGCGACACACGCTCAAGGAACGAAAATCTCCAAGCCAGCAGCTTCTGGGTTTAGATGAGAATATGTGGAAGTGGAATTAGAAAGAAAAATGCAAAACTCCAACCTTTCCTAAAATAGCTCCGAGAGCCGACATGTGACATCTGTATTGGGAATATCCTTATAGTCATATGAACTTTATTGTTTTCATTTGTTTGTAACAACTTCTAACAGGTTAGTTACAAAGCACTCTTAATGAGACTTGGAAGAAGCTGTTAAAAGTGTTTTCCCACCTCCCCAAAGAAAACCAGAGGAATTGCCGCCATTCAAGCATCATACATACTTTAATGATTGCTGGGAATGTTGACATGTTTCATCAATCAAACATGCAACCAAAGAAGACTATAATCACATTTCATATTCTTGGACCAGAATTATTATTTGAATGTTTAAAAACTGAGGCTTTTGCTACCTGTGGTGATATTTTATTTGTACTGAAATGTTATTTTAATTTTATGTTAATAAATAAAGTTGCCCTGGGGTCAGAGCTATTAGAGCCATAGTGAGAGCGTGGTGGTTAGAAGAGCTAGGTAGATTTCTGTGTGTTCAGGAATACAGCCAGTATTGGAGACATACGCCTTTAAGACCTGGAGGGCGGTACTTACAGGCAGTGATGAGGCAGTCATGTGGTTGGGTTTACAACCAATGAGAAGGCAGAACAGAAAGATTATTTAAACAGGGACACAGGAAGTACCTCCCTCTCTCGGGGAAGCTAGGAGCACTGCAGGAGGTAAGATTTTATCTCTGAGCTCTGACCTCTCGGCTTTTCTCTTTTACCTTGGCTCTGTGTTTCTTATTTTAATAATACGATTGGTTACATCTACAGCTACCATACAGAAATTTTCTTTATTTTCTCCCTGAAAGCTACGGCAAGCGTATGAGAATTTGAAACAGGCATTGGCTTACAAAAATGATCAAAGGGTATCATGGAAGCAAACCTATTCTTTAAGGATGTGGTATTTAGTTATTTTTATTTATTTTTGACCCTTCACCTCCCGTTGTTTGCAGAGTGTTTGTGGCACACATGCATTTTCTTTGCTAATCCAATGTGACCTTGGAAAGCAACTGATCAGACTATACCCATGGGACAAAACTAAGTAAGAGCTCATGGGATCCAGGCAGAGATCCGAGGCACTTGGTAGCAGTAAAGTCAAAGCGTCATGGTGAAATGCACACCTTTCTTGGATTCTAACTCACTTTTTAAAGCAAATTATCTCCCTCTTGAAATGTACACTAACATTTCTATTTTACTACCTTATAGTTCTTTTGTTTTGTTTTTAATAGTTGCTTAGCTGTGCTCTGGAATACAGCTGGCTTATATGGATATGTGAAATATTGCAATTTTTGTTCACAACATAGCACCTTCTAAACAGAAGTTAACATTTAAATGATCTGAGCAGGACTTCTACCTCAGGGGAGACAGAAATTTTTGGTGAGCCCATGTTTGGGGTTATCCAACAAAAACTGCTTCCATCATGTCCAAAAATGCTTCCAATAAGATCAAGGTCTGCAGGTATACAAATAGGCACCATAATGGCTCTGGCCTCCAGATTGGCTCCTTTTGATCGTGTCTTCAAAAGACTAATGATAGTATTGCCAAAATAGATGGTCCAAGGATTACAGTGATGCTGACTAGTCAGAATAGACCTCTACAGAGTAGGTGGAGTTTCTGTTTCTGCCCTGATTGGTGGTTTCTCAAGGAACCATCCAGAGACAGGAAGAAGCAGAATACTAGGTAAAATGAAATGAGAACAGTAGATGAGGTAGTTGTCTATCTGTAGCCAAAGAACTTCACTGGAGGGGTTAAACAATTGCTGTACGCTGTCAGTGATATCCAAAATGATGTATTCTGTTGTCGAGACAGTGAAGCCCAGAGAATGCACAACAAGGAAGACCATGTGGCAACTGATGAGTAATAATTGCTACTGCTAATAATTTGCAGTCCCTCTTTCCTTCACAAAACACATAGATATTTTGAGATCGAATCATCAAATTTTGTTTAGATTGTCATGTATCCTCACTCCTTTTTCTACTATGTCTGGTAATATGCGTCTAAATATCATAGAGGGAAGTCTATAGATCCAAGACCACCTTAAAATAAATGAAAAATCATGTATTCATGTGTACACATTTTCGTAGACTATCTAAGGGTTTTGTGAAAATTTTCTCTGAAATGATTAGTAACTAAATGAAGTCAATGACTGAATTGAGAAATAACAGTGCCAACAGCAGCACACTATTCAGTGTGAAGAGAAACTGATATTTTATTTGGTGTTAATTAAAAACACTAGAGATTTTAATTACAGTACAAATATTTCCAGAGATTTGCATTATATTTGTAAAGTAGTGGTCATATATAAAAGCCAAAATCAAATATTTAGGTAGTAGAAAACTTGTCTAATAAATTAAAATATTCTTGCATAATATTATTTCTTTGTAGCCAAACACAGGCAAACCTAGTAAATAAATAACATAAGCATCAATAAATCCTTAAGTGTTTATTAATTTCTTACCATGTTCCTAGGGTCTCTGTGTAGTAGTGATAATATGACTCTGAGCAATTATCAATATGCTTAATGCTTTACTCCGGAGTGTGGAAGAAATGAAAGAAATTAATAAATGTCTGCTGCTTCTCCTGTGCCCTAACTATTGGAAAAATACCTTTGTTTATGTGCTTACTTTTTGAAGGATGTCAAACTTGCTTCACAGGACTGCAATATCACTTGTGACTGTACCTTAGACTGTCTAGAAATACATCAGAGACTCCAGGTCAGAGCTTTTGCACCAAGATGACTATTAAGTCAGTGGATGCTTCTATGTATCCAAGGAGCAGTTGTAGACTAGAAATCTGCAGAAATATCTATTATTATGCTTCATGTTCTTTCATTGGTCTCTGCACTTACAGGATCCCATTTTTGCTCAGATATATTTGCATCTGTAATGGACTGGTTTCTCTGTTTACTTCATAACAATTCTAGCCACCGTGGTTTATTACTAAATTTACTAGAGTACAGAGGGAAAGAAATCATGATTAAAATAGTTGAAGTTTAAATATCAAAGTGGAGCTTCCACCAAAAAGGAAGGGCCATGTGTCACTGCATGCTTAACCGTTTATCAAAATCACCACCATTCTTGCTCACAGGTTGAGAAATTTCCTGAAATAATCATCTTTCTAGGAGTTTCCAGAGATGTTACATGTTTGAAAAGGCGATAAGGGAGGTAGCAGCTTGCTTTCCTTGAAGGTTCACTTGAGAAGGCTTAGCACAGCTTGCTGCCGGATGCTGGTCTAGTTACTCGATAGACATAGCTGAGAAAATACAATTTGGAATCATGTAATACACCGAACAGCAAAAGTGCTTGCTTCATGCCAGCTCAGCTTAAACCACACATTTCTGCCTGTAATGAAGTTTGGATGAGTTAAGAATGAGTCAAAGCACAAATTTATGATAAATTTATCACTAAATATGTTTAAAATGTAGTTTTTGATCTTGCAAATTATTTTGAGATCTTGACCATACATATTTTTAAAACCTCTTCATAATATTATCTGTTAATTAAAATCAGTATTTTGGAGGATGGAGAAAGGTCAAGAGGGCTTACTGTTCTTAAAGAGGACCCAGGTTCAGTTCCCGGCACCCACATCATGTGGCTCACAACCTTTTAATTCCAGTTCCAAAGGATCCAATCCTTGGGTACCTGCACAAGTCTCATACACCTAAACTTACAGAGGCACACACACACATACAGAAAAAAAAACATAGATCATAATCCTTTTCTCTCAAGCGTACTGAAGTAAATGAATGAATAGATGTGAAAATCTACAGAATACAATTATGCCCAGCCATGTGTGTACATTTTACAACCATATGCATTTGTTTATTTATATTTATGTATTTATCTGTATTTATATCTTTCTTTGTACATATGGAACTTTGGCAACCAACTAAAATATTGACAAACTTTTGCTAAAATGACTAACATAAAAGAAACCTTCCCTGCTATACTTCTAATTTCTTAATTGATGATCTGGTCATTGGTTCATGAAAGAAACAATAGATTTGGAAGAATGTTATGTACAATAGAGAGTTCACCAAAAAAAAAAAAAAGAAAAAAAAAAACCTCCAGCATTTTATATGTGCAAGGAGCCTTAAGATTTGTCCTAGATAGGAGTTTTAAACATGATTTGTATCAGAAAATTTGAAAATAAATGCTGAGGTATTTTATAAATACAAAAATACTTTGAAAAAAATCACAACTTGAAAGCATCATTTGTAAAAGAAAGTATTTCTTATATTGTTTTAGAAAATTATGATCAATTAGTTATCTGAAACAACTGTATAATTTCTTAAATACACACATTCTTATTTTCATCAA